>NC_088874.1:25364842-25450054 GCF_032884065.1 Artemia franciscana
AGCAAAGGTAGCCGTGGTAATCGCTCGAATTACAGAGGAATCACCCTCCTTTCTGTTCCTAGCAAACTATTCGCCACGTTGCTTGATAGAAGTATCCAGTTCATCCGTAAGTGCCGCCGGATTCAGCAAGCAGGATTCATGTCCAACAGATCCAAGGCCGAGGAGATATACACTATTCGCCAGGTCAAAGTCCGTGAGTTCCAGCGTACAGCATATATTGCCTTTGTCGACTTTAAAGCAGCTTTCGATTCTATCGACATTTAGTCCCTTTGGCTTATACTAAAACAAACGGGTCTCCTTGACAAATACCGCCGCCTGTTCAAGGCGCTTTACACTGGTACAAAAAGCTCTGTCCAGATTAATAGTCACCGAAGCCCACTATTTGAAATAGATACTGGTGTAAGACAAAGCAGTGTTGCTGTTCCTGAACTTTTCAACACGGTGATTATGTCATGGATCGAATAACGAATCGGCTCTAATTCGGACTGAAATATTGCGATAGAGTCCTAACCGATTACAATTTCGCAGATGATTGCCCTGATATGCACTTCTGCAGCTGAACTCGAGACAGCCCTTAATACACAGTCTGAAAAAGCTCTGAAAGTGGGACTACATATTAGCTGGCAGAAAACAAAAATAATGATCGTCGACCCAGCAGGTAATTCCACAAACTCACCATTATTCGACGTATTAGGGCACACTATTTAAGTTGTCAAGTTTTTTACTTAACTTGGATCTGCCGTCTTGCATAACGACTCAATTGAAATGGAAGTCCAGTGGCGCATCGCTAAAGCCGCGTCTATTATGGCTTGATTATGCGGGTCTACAATAGTTATCGTTTGGCAATTGACCTGTGAGCATCGATAAAATTTTGAAGCAGGATTAAAGTTTGGAATAAATTACATTTGAAATACAGTGACTGTCAGTGATTATTGAAGTTTCGCAATAAGTGAAATATATACACAATAAGGAAGGCTTGGATTGTTGGATGTCGGAGTACGGTGGGAAATAAGCCAGGCAGGTCCCACGTCCCATCGGGCCACTGACCACAAAGTGATTGCCACTGCTTGCGTGGGCCTGTCCCTATTTGAGATAAGTAAATGTCAATTAATTTTAAATAACGAAAATGTCTGTTCAACAGGAAACAAATCTGGATATTTTAGAGCGTCTGAAAAATATAGAAAACCAGCTTGGGGGCCTTTCTAAGCTCGCGTCGATAGCGGAGGAACTGCAAACCATATCCTCCCAAATAAAGAAAAATGAGGCGTCGCAATCGAAAACCACGGAGGACATCCAGAAAATAAAAGAAAAGATAGACGAATCGCAGAGGCGCGGAGAGTGGTTAGAAAAAGAAGCAAAACAGTCAAACCTGATTTTTTATAATTTTAAACCCCTAAACCCACCTAGGGGATCACTTGCGGAGGAAATCAGTGAGGTCATTTCCGGCTGTTTGCCACAGATTGAGATCAGGAGATGGGACATAAATGACGCATTCCGCTTGAACACTAAAAAACAAGGAGAAATCCGTCCAGTTTTAGTGAAGTTCACAGCCAAATATTTGCGAGATTTGATTTTGCGAAACTCAGTTCGCTTCCAGAGTTGCGGTATCTCCCTAGCTCCGGATTATACATGGGCCGAGAGAATTGCTCGCAACGCTCTGAAACCACTTTTGCAGAAAGCAATCAAAGAGGACCGTGAGGTGAAATTCAGGGGCCCTCGTTTATTTGTAGACGGTGAATTGTTCACGTATGAACATGAATCAGGAAAAATTAGAAATAATGGAAGAAATAAAGCAAAAGAACTAGCGCGATCTCAAGTGCAAGAGTACACTGGATCAAACGCGGAAACGGAAAGCGAAGGTGGGGATCAAATGTCAGAGGTAAACTCGGATATTCGTAGCGGTAGTCTCACACACGACCAGGCTATTAGCCAGGCAGACGGTGAAAAACCCGGAATGAGCGGAGCCACGAGTAAACGAGGTTTAGAAGAGATAATCAGCCCCGAAGATCATCACAGGCTGGATCGTCGGAACGTAACTCGTGACCCACCAAATCGAGGCCTTGGTCGAGAACCCCCACGCCGCTCACTCAGAAATAGACGAAGGAGCCCTTTCAATTTCGAGGAACAGGAAGTAGGCCGTGTACAACAAATTCAGTTTATGACATGGAACGTCCAAGGCCTAATGAGTAAAAAACAACATGTCTAAATGAGTCTTTTCTGAAGTGTGATGTAACATGTTTAATTGAGACAGGGACCCCGCCTTCGGAGGATCAGTCGGTTAAAGATTACACAGTTTTCCGTGCTGACCGGCAAATTTCCCGTAATGCACGTTTTTACGGCGGCGTCGCGGTTTTTGCGAAAAAGTAGAGTTTCGAAGTTTGTCATAGAATAAAAAGTAAATCTGAGAACATTATTTGGTTAAACCTTAAGTGTCATGATGGATCAAAGATTGTCCTGGGTTGCATATATGTTGCTCCACAGAATAGTAGTTATATGAAAGAAGATGCGTGGACTTTGATTGAAAATGAGTTGGAATATTTACAGAGAAAATATAGTGAAGAGTTTTTTGTTTTGATGGGTGATTTTAATCACCCATCAGAAGATATATACGCTTATACGTCAGAAGAACCAGAAATTCCCCTTGTTTCTCTTTCAGGAAATGATTTGACGGCACTGAGGATTCCAGAGAGCTACAAAATTCCAAGGAGGAGCCAAGATGTGAAAAGAAATGTTAACCAATGGGGAAGGAGGTTGTCGGGCATTTGCAGAGAATTTGGTCTAGTCATTGGAAATGGAAGGTTTGGAAATGATGCGGGACGCGGTGAGTTTACTTGCATTTCCGGAACGAATTTTAGTGTCATTGATTATGTTTTGGTGGACAGTAGGCTCGCACCTATTTCCCTAAACCTTGAGGTAGTGCATTTTGCTGGTTCTGACCATTTTCCATTAATTTTTTATTTTCAGTCGACAAATATTAGTAAAAACCAGCGGAAAAGAGAAAAACTAAAGTATCAGACATTTGGGACAGGAACGAGTAGCACTGGCTTGGTAAAATCAAGAATACAATGTGAGTGGGTGGAGAAAGATGTAACCCGAATAAGATTATTTTTGCTCGGAGCCGATGGTTCAACAGTTGAATGCCCTAGCATGTGAGATTGAGGAAAATACGGGCAATGTAAATGAAGTTTCTTCAAAATTTGCCGAGCTGATACGGAGTCCTTTACTTGAAAAAAATGGAAAAAAAGGGGAAACAAAAAAGCACTTTCTTCGACAATGAATGTGAACGGAAAAAAGAAGAATTAAATCAGATGCTGGAATATGTTAAAAAATCCAAAAAGGAAACTGAGAAACTGGAATTGCTCCGACAGTATAGAAGTAAAAGAAAAGAATATAAAATAATGATAAAAATGAAGAAACTAGAGTTTCGATGGCGGGAACAAAATGAACTTGCGCATTTCTATAAGACAAATGATTTCCGGGAATTCTGGAAAAGAGTTTCATCAAAAAAATGACTGCTCCCAAATGTATTCCGCAGGAAGACGAGTGGCCCCCCTTCTTTGAGAAACTAGAAGCAGGTACAGCATCTGGCACACAACAGCCCCCACACGATTTCGAAAAACTGGCAGAAGAAGTCGGAGCCCCCTCTTGCGACCACACTGAATACCCCCTACTGGAAGAAGATTATCACCTTTGCCGCCAAATCCAGCAGGAAGAAGTAGAAGATGCCATAAAACAAACTAGAGGTGGGTCTGCGCCAGGACCAGATGGAATTCCAGCAAAGGCTTTGAATGTGCTACAAGCAGTTTTATTACCTCTGCTTGTGGGGTTGTATAACTTGATTATGAAAGAAAAAAAGAGGCCTGATCCTTGGAAGATATCTGTAGATATCCCCCTATTTAAGAAAGGTGATGCAAGTTTGTGCGAGAATTACCCACCAATCAGCTTAGGAAACATTCTTGGACAAATTTTGGACAAAATCTTAAACAAAAGGCAGGAATTATGGCTGGATGAGAGGCAAATTCTGAGAGAAGAGCAAGCCGGTTTTCGTAAAGGATACTCACCATCTGATCGAAAGTTTGTTCTAAATGCATTGATTAGTAAGTATTGCAAGGGAAACGGAAAGTTGTACGTGGCTTTTCTTGATTTAAGTAGAGCATTTGACAATGTTGACCGTATAATTCTGTTTAGAACGCTTTTAGGAACAGGAATTCCGCCACCCTTTTTAAGGGTTCTTCTCTCGATGTATTGTCTGACCAGAAATGTGGTAAAGATAGAAGGAAGCGGTATATCTAGAGTTTTTTTTTAATGTAAAAGGTGTAAAACAGGGTAGTACCCTATCACCGAAACTTTTTGCTATTTTTATAAATGATCTTGCCGAATACCTTGAAAAAAGGTGGGTGCCAGTTGTACACCTTGGAAATAAAGTATTATCATTACTATTATTTGCCGATGATATTGCCTTGTTCGCCAGATCCAATTCAGAACTACAAATTCTGTAAGATTTAACAGCTGAATATTTAGAGGAAAAGAAACTGGAAATTAACACAAAAAAGACAGAGGTGATGATTTTTTGCCGTAGACAATCAACAGGAAATAAAGATGAAGAAAGTTTTAATTTGAATGGTGAAGCTGTGAAGGTTGTGTCTCAGGCAATATATTTAGGATTCCATCTAACATCGAACGGAAGATGGAGCAATCATATTTCGAAGATGGCAAATCGAGGAAAAGCAGCAATGGCAACGCTGTTCAGGAACAGTAATTTGACGCGAATAGGTGACTTAAAGATGCACAAAACGTGTTCAACTCAAAAATAAGGCCAATCCTCCACTATGGAGGGGAAGTATGGGGCCTAGAAGTGGCAAATTCATTAGAAACTCTACAGCTACAATATTATAAACGAATGCTAGGTCTGCACGCCACAACTCACACACTTTTCATCAAGGGAGATTTGGGACTTTTCTCCATGAGAAAACATAGACAGATCCAATTAATTAAGTTTTGGCTGAAAATACTGCAGTGTCCCTCCTCCAGACTCATCAGAGCAGCGTATGATGAATTACTTACTCTGGGACAAAAATCGTCATGGCCCTTCCATGTCAAAAAACTACTGGACAGCACAGGTCTATCGTATGCATGGAATGAAGGAGAAGGTCCAATCTCAGATCAAAAAGCCTTTCTGTCATAGATCCAAACAAGGCTGGAAGACCAAGAAATTCAGAAATGATGGAATGACCTTAGCCAGTCGGAAGGCTTAAGTTCTTACAATAAGCTGAAAGAAAATTATGGTGAAGAGCTATATTTTAAATTAGGGATTCCAAAAGAATCTCAGAGGTCTTGGATGCAGGTGCGAGCAAACTGTCTCCCTCTTCACAGTATTTGGAAAAATAGGTGCCACCCGGAAATGCGGTATACTTGCCCAATTTGCGGTGATCTTGATGGACTAGACCATTTTCTTTTCAGGTGTCAGGGGCTAAATGAGCTAAGAGGGAGCTTTCTTGGGGTGGGTGGTCGTGAGCCCCTTCTTGGAACTTTGAAGTCGACGTCAAAAATAAATATAGTAGCAGTGGCAAATTTTCTCCGGAAGGGTCTTGTTATTCGAAAGTCGATTGTTACATAATTTACTTTGTTTGTTGTTATATATGTATGTATACGGCCTGAAAAATGGCTTTAAATACAGTCATTCATTCATATGCGGGTCTACAACACGAACGGAATTGAAGTCCTTCTCTATGGTGCTGAAACTTGGCCGGCAGCTGCTTCCGTTCGTGATGCCATAGATATGGCCCAAACGATCTTCTCAGAAGACTCGAAGGGATCAATTGGTACGACTTCATCTCAAACACCCGACTGCTGACACTAACGGACCAGACCCCCAGCTCTCGTCATCTCCCCTGATCCCCCTGAATAGGGCTGGAAGCACCCCCGTGGAAGACCCCGGTTCAGATGGAGGGACAGCCTTACCCAGTCCCTCTCCATGATCGATTCTGATCTCCAAGAAACAGTCACGGTTGCACAGGATCGTTCAGAATGGAGGTGAAAAGTAACATCTCTCTCTACATTGGACCACCAGCAGGAGCTCTTAAGTCAAGTCAGTCCATTTTATTCAGTGCTTCAATTTTTACCTCCTTCCCGAAGTTCCTAATTCCTTTAAACATTTTCTTATATCCCATTGACTTCATTTCAATAGCTCCAGCCATTGCCACCTGCGTCTAATTATGGCTTGATTCTGCCGTTCCGTGTAACCAAAGCCCAACATGAGCCAAAAACGAAAATGCGGATCTACAACACGACCATAACGCAAGTCCTTCTCTACAGTGCAGAAACTAGGCCAGCTACTACTTCTGTTTATGATGCCATATATGGGGCCCAAACACACTTCCTAAGACGAATCGAAGGGATCAAGTGGTACGACTTCATCTCAAACACACGACTGCTGACACTAACAGACCAGACCCCCAACTCTCGTCAACTCGCCGTAAGAACCCTACGATGGTTCGGCCACTTAATTCGCATGCGAGCAAAAGCACCCACTAGCACATTTTTCAACTTTAATCCCTCTGAACATGGCTGGGAGCACCCCCGTGGAAAACCCCCGTTTAGATGGAGGGACAGCTTTACCCAATACGTCTCCATAATCGACTCTGATCTCTAAGAAGCAGTCACGCTTGCGCAGGACCGTTCGCAATGGAGGCAAAGAGTCACATCTCTCTCTACGCTGGACCACCAGTTAGCAGCTTTAAGTAAAAGTAAGTCAGCCATTTCCTTCCCACAACTCCATTCAACCAGATACAATAAGGAATTGCTATTCATTCCGTCTTAGCTATCTATAGGATTTTCTGGAGTAGTTAACTCTGACAATTCCTCTAGAAAAGATACAGCATATCCTACTGAATTTTTCAAGGCGTCCACGTTTCAGAGCATTTTTGACAATTATTTATCATGACCTTCAATCTTTACCTAATTTCAAGCCTATTCTCTCACACAGAATTCTCAATCTTCAATAATATTTTCATAGGGAACTCAAACCATCAGCAAAATTTAGGTCTAGGAGGTTTTTGACCTTTATATTTACTGCCATACTCTTCGAAACCCTTCATTGTGTTCCTGAAGAGAAAATCAACCAAAGTAAATCATAGAAACGGAGCTTTTGACTTGCTAACTGGATTAACCATATCTCAGTTATTCTATGTCTGGCATGGCATTCAAGGACAGAACCTTCCTTAAGAATTGTCAATCGGCTGAACCAACAGCCAGCTCATAACCTATAGAACTGAGGACTAAATGGATATGATGTTTAAGATACTATTAAGCTCAGGATTAGAGATGCTTCTTAATTATTGATCTAAGCCCGAAAATCCCCACTTCCTTTCCTAAAACCTAACTGTTCTTGCATCATTACTTTAAGTATTCTTCTTATTAAGACCATGAAATGTCAATGTTTTGTATGTGATTGGTTGTTTGTGCTTAATCAGGCATATACTTTCGCCTTCTAATTCTTAAATCTTAAAATAACGTAAAGATTCTTTTCTTTACATTTATTCTATTCTTGCGGTTGTTTATTTGCTAATTTAGGAGGCATTGTGCTCGCAGCATGCCCTCGCAGGTTAGCTTTTGACGCCCTTCTGATTGATGTTTCTATTTGATTAATAATAAGCTATTCTACTATTATTACTACAACTACTACTAAACGAGTCCACGTTCCTAACTCCGGGGACAAAAGTTTCCAGAACCCCAGACAATTCAAGTTAGAAATGCCAGAATTCTTAATTCAAAATGTCAATATTGTACTATCTACATTCAAGTTCAATACAGATCAAATCAAAAAAAAAAAAAAAAAAAAAAAAAAAAAAAAAAAAAAAAAAAAAAAAAAAAAAAAAAAAAAAAAAAAAAACTCACACGGCACCTAATATACTTCCTTGTGCATTGGTGCACATTTATGCCCACTATAATAAAACACTAGATACACCGTGGCATCCCCTGGTTTTAAGTATCCATATCAAATCGCAATTAAAAAACAAAAAAACTAGCACAAAATCCCCTTCACTCAAATCCCTTGAAGGGTAAGTTTAAAATAAATTAAATCAGTAATGTTGATATCAATAATTTTCAAAAATGAAAAGAATAAAAATAGAAAAACACAATTTTTATGCACGTTTTTCGCCTGTTTTTGGCATATTCTTCAATCTAAAAAAAAAAACACTAAGTAAAATTCGAAAGCCTATTTGTGTTGAAAGATAAAGATGAATTTCAGTTACTGAATAATAGCAAAATTGTCAACTTACATTGAAACATTAAAACTGTAGGACTGCAGAAAATAACACACCGAAAACTTGCAGAGAAAATATAAACCTTAATAAGGATTTATTTCGTTTTCAGAAACAATAAAACATCAAAGGTTTCTAATTCTAAGGAATGGAACTTAATAACTGTGCGGGTAAGATCTTATAGAATGCACTTTTCCTTCCCTCCCTAAGGTGCCAGACATGAGAATTTCCAATTCTACTAATTGAAATAAAAAAGTGAAAGGGCAATACGCATAAGAGTGATTTTCTGAAAATATAGAATTCGTGAAGTAAGTCTATCCCTGAAATAAAAATTATAATCCTATGGAATTCGTTATAAAATAGTTTGCATAATTTTGGACTAAAAAAAAAAAGAAAAAAAAAAAAAAAAGAAATAGAAAAATGTTTAGTGACTAAACCTTCAGTCCATGAAGTGTTCAAAAGTGCGATTCTTGCATGATCAAAAAAAAAAAAAAAAAAAAAAAAAACTGAAATTGACTTCATGTTTTCATTTTATGAGACATTTGTTACAATTTCACATTTAAAAGAAACATACTAGTTCCTTCGGTTTTTGGATTTAAACTGCTTCAAAACTGGTCTAAACATCTACATTATAGAAAGGTGGTTAGGAGGGAAGGAGGTTACCTTGCGCACAAATATATTTGAGATTCTAATTGTGCAGCTTATGAGTTAGCTTCAAGGTAGCTAAAACAAAAAACCCACATCACAATCACACCAACAAATAACGATTATTTGACAACCGAAAGTCGAGACCGAATTCGAGACCGAGTCTATCGATTTTGAATTAAATTCAACGTTGGTGGACTGTGATGAAAAAGTTGAAAGCCATTGCTAATTGGAAAAAATTCAAGACCGATAGTCTGAGCGAGAGACAAAGCTGGCATAATCCTTTTCTGTCTAAAAAAATTCATAGAAATCATAGCATAATATTGAGACAAAGTACGAGAGATAAATAAACAAAGAAAGAAAGAAAGAAAGAAGAAGAAATAAGAATAGCCCACCGTTAAAGAAGATTTCTGAACATGATGACCTTCATGCCTTTTCATCCTTGTAGATTGACACTTGATTACATCTCCCGATAAGATTGAGGTCTTATTCAAATAAGCAAGGGTAATGCCCTTAATTATTCCAGCTTGCATTTCAGCAGCTTCTGGAGGTCGTCGGACAGCTGTAAGGCCAGTATCCAGTAATACTTGGAAAGAAGCCGGATTATTTCTGCAATGATCCATCACGGATGTAGCTTCCTTTTTGAATCCGTGAGAATGAGCATCTCCACCTGAAATCACAGATAAAGTTGCTTCAAAATAGTAGAGGCCTATATTGAAAGAATATTTACAGGGCTAAAATTTGCAGCTAATTGGCGCTTTGAAGGGTCCATACTTTAATACAGTACATGATTCTCCGGGAGATCCTTTAGTGTTTCTTTTTTACCTTTTATTACGTTTTTTAGTGAAGGACTTCCTTTCCTTGGTACCCTCTAATGAGTTGCATGCTATTTCAAAGCCGATTTCCTTTTTTTTTAATCTTTTTTTTTTTTAAGTAAATACTTTTTTAAGTTTAATCTTCTGATAAAAACTCCTACAGTCATTATGCTAATGACTCAAAACATTAGATAATTACTTACACCATTTTTCGGTTCGTTTTAATTAAAAAAACATTATAGAATATTTTTTGTCATAAAACCATAATAATAATAGTTGAAAGTTGTTTACGCTGGAAGGTTTTTATTAAGAGGGCTTTTAAGGGCGGAAGCCAGCCTTTCTGAGACTGATTCAAAGGACTTAGAAAAATGGAAAAATAATGTGCCAAAAATTCGAATATTTTTCTAAAATTGGAAATTGTTGATTTAAAACAAAGCTATTAGTGGGCTAGAGTAAACTTGATATTCATTCATATATTTACAGGGGGAGGTATATCATAGAGAATAGACGGCTAAGTACATTTTTGAAGTCTTAATAAAAAAATTCCTGGAACGACTAGATTTACTGAAGAAATGTGACAATAGCCAATCATTAAACTCTGTCAACCGCGTGAGTCATTCAAACTGTCTATCAATCACCGTCAATCGATTGACCCAAGGATAATTTAGGCTCCTAGACTGTCAATCATGTTTGAGTCAATCGATTGAAGAAAGTTTTTCATCAAAATGATTGACCGTCTAGGACCTCCTGTACACCTTTAAACGAGCATATCATATGTTAACAATGTAAATAGCGATGAAGACCACACTGCCTTTCCATATCAAATAAACACAACTCAGAAACAATACGGAAATTTTCTCAATTCAGTGAATATTTTGGCCCTTTGTCCAAGTGCCATATATATACATATATATCACATTGAAATGCGACCTTCAGCACTACTCCAACATAAATATATATATATAAATATATATATATATATATATATATATATATATATATATATATATATATATATATATATATATATAATTCACATTAAAATGTGAACATTAAAACTAAAAATGTTTTTAAAAACTTTTTAAAACAGCCCTAGCATCCTTGCTTTAACGAAGTTCAACCAGGACTGATAAATAAAATGATGCGAGATGATAAAATCATCAAACGAAACAGAACAAAAAATTAAGCTTTGCAAGCTTTCAAAGCTGATCTTCTTTTTTTGAAGCTAGCCTGAAAGGCCTTTTTGTAACGGGTTCAATACTTTTATACATTGGTTAGTAAAATATTTTGTTAGATCATTTCTAATTAAATTTGAATATAAAGAACCTAGTGAATATTCCCCTAAATCCCTATATAAAGAAATATTCTTATTTATTTTGAGAGATCTTATTTTTTATATTATTTATTATTATTTATTTTAATAAAATTGCCTTGTGAAAATTTCCCTAATGTTTCTAAATTGTGTTTGTTTGATGTTAACAATGGTGAATTTAGGGTAAATTAACTGAATAGACTCTTATGAAGCAATCAAGATTACAATCTATCAAAGCCCGTTAATTGTCTCTGAATTGTGATTTTTAATCCTTCCCTTTGAAATTTTAAAAGACTATAGTGTAAAAAAAAAAACAACATAAAAACAAAATAGCAAATAAATAAAATCTTACTAGCAAAACAGCTATCAAGGCATAAATAAAATACTATTTTTATGTAGTAAATAAGCAATAAAAGCAACAAATTTATGAATAGAACTAAAAAGTAGGAAGATTTTTAAAGCAACTTTGTCTTACTAAATATTTTTATGAAGCGCATCTTTACAAAAAGACTAAAAGTTTTCTGCATATTCCAAAATCCTTCAAAGATGCTACCTATAGTTAAAAATTTGAAATTTATTTATTTTATTTGCATGAAATCTAAGGTCCTATTTATATATATATATATATATATATATATATATATATATATATATATATATATATAAAATAGTACGAAAATAACTTTGCTGTATATTACCAAGAAGAAAACTGTGCACTATGGCTACAATCAGTTGGTAACATATAACCACCATGCTTAGCAATAAAAGGGATGTGCCCTTATTTGAAATTGCAATGAGCGCGTCTTCAAACCAAAAACTTTTTTTCACTAACCCGAGCTACCCCAGAAGTTATTTGCAATATATTACAATACATGTTTGGCTACGTTTTAATTTAAACTATTTGTTTAAATAAGAAAAAGACTTTCCACTATTCGTGTTGTACTATACGTCTTGTACGTTAAATAGTAAGATGCACAGAACGTACGTACATACTGTACCAGCAAAGATTGCAGGTTCCTTGGCATTTTATGATACTGAACTTAGTAATTTGAGACATCAATATAGAAACACTGAGGGCTAATATCCTTGGTTAGCGGAAACGTTCTAGATTTTATATTTATATGAAGGCTCAATAAAATCACCAAATTCGGAGTAATAATTTACTTTTGTAGCCTTTAGGGTAAGCCTTGCGAATTATAGCACAATGAAATATGTTTTAAATATTTAAATAATAGCTTTCACGATACCAACTTTCTAGAAGACAGTAAAAGCTGTTCATAGAAAAAAAAAAATCTTTGATTAAATAATCTAAAGATACTCTCTACTAAATAATAATGCGGTACTTGGTTCTTGAAAATCACTATACTCAATTGAAAAACTGAATGTTTTATGGAATTTTAAACATTCGTTTGATGTAATCCTTTAAGGAATAATTATTTTTTAGAGCCTTGCTTGAAAGAAGGAAAAAAATTCCCACAAAGATTAAAGTAAATAATGAAATGTGGCTTCCAGAAGCCTCATTTATGTGGTCCATTTCTTTTATTGATATATTTTTATTGATTGCCTTTATTGATTTATATTGATTGATTTTATTGATACATTTTTATTGATTGCTATTGATATAGTCGTTTCAATACTGTCTCTCCCTCGTACATTTTTCTGCAATTTTTATTTTTTTTTGCAAGTACCAAGAACTTCAAAATGAAAACATTTTTTGCCCCTAAACCCACCTTAGATCAGTTCATACCAGGAAACCAAGATTCTCTACGATCTTTTTTTTGCTGTTTCAAAATTATAAGGTTTTTAGGGTAGAACTATATTTTCTTCATTGTTGCCACGTTGAATCGTGAAAATTAATAAGAAAAACTAGTTAGTTACATTTGACAAAGCTTTTCATCCATGAAAATTAAAACATTAAAAACTTGTTGGTTCCCAAAGACAATTACAACTTCAACGGAGAACTATACCTTCTTAAGCTGTTTAGCGTCATATATTTTGTTTTTTTTTCTACCCCATTGGATGGGACACTGGCCTTGTTCCAGTTTGGAACTGAACTTGTTCATGTCCTTCAGGACTCGGTTTCAAGTCCTGATGTCGCCAGGACCTAAGTCCTGATTTACGGTAGGGGTCAGGGGTATGCCTCTGCCAGTTCAGCCCCCTGGAATGTAAAAACAATGGTCCCCTGAGACAAGAGCGTGATTTAGTTAGGTCTGAACTGCCAGAAAATATAAATTACAGTTACTATTACTAATTTTTAACCTTATAACCTTAATATTACCTTATTAATTATTACCTTTTTATAACCTTAACCTTAATTAGCCCTTTCTTTTCAATTTGCCAATCACTCCTACCATAAACTGCATAAAATCATATGCAGATCTTTTTTATTATTAAAAATGTAATTTTCAATTTTTTCCATTCTTAAGATGTATTTAAGTTTTCATTTAACCAGTTCAAACAATCATACCCCAATTTCACTGTCCTTAGTACTTTAAGGATTATATTACTTTGGATTTTGAACCTGTAAACTTAAAGTTTGTCGCTTGTCACTTGGGTATAGTAACTTTCGAGACAAATAATATCAATTCCTGTTTCAATAAATAATAATAATCATAATAATAATAATTATAAAAAATGGTGCTCTAACCAAAAGAATTTGCTATTTCACCCGCTTTGAGGTCCTCACAGGAAGAATTTGTACCATCCAACTTGTCACCGTCAACGACGGGAATGATTTCAATGACTCTATCCATCATTTTCACATTAAACTGTTGTATTATGTAGCTAGAAAATTGTCGAAGGATTTCAACAGAAAGCAAATTTTTCCCGCTGAGTCCTCCAATGAATCGAATAAGAGGCAACGCAAAAGCCTGTTCATCTGAGTTGCAATGGCCTGTTGCATTTGCCATAATCTGTAGAGCCCAAATTGAACGATCCTCAGTTGTTTTCCCAATGCTAGAAAATTGTTTTTATTTAGTAATCCAAAGACCTACAAAAATTGAAGAAAAAAGAAAAAGCGAACTGAACTTTCAACACCCTCTCCAGGAAACTAGATGCACGCAAAACCTAATGCCTTAAATTATTTTCGGTACTTGTATGATATACATCCTACCTAATGTTCTTCAAACATGTTTCTCTGACGCTCAACCCTAATCAAATATACCAAAGTAAGATAAAAATATAATACTTTAGAAACAAATTTGAACTATATATTTGCACATTAGGGGTGGGGTGGGTGTAGAGTATAGCGGGTCTGCATACCTAATGTGTTAGGAACAATTATTCTGCATATTACGCAGTAAGAATTGTTTTTTAAATTCACCCTGTCCAAATACTCCCCCCACCCTTATGTGCAAATATGTAGCCTAAATTATATATTTTCCATCTATTCTGTCAGGTCTCTTTGTCTTGTCTCACGCTAAGCTGAATGAAACTAGCAAAAAAAAAACAAAACAAAAATGGTTCTATAATGCGTCAATGAATGAACAAGTTGAACAGTAGGACGTTTATCATACAAGTACCTTATTTTCTATTCAAATCGTAAAGAAAATTATTACAAAAAGAGGGGGAACAATGCTGCACGCTTGACATTCTCCCCTAGTTTTCGGGAGAATGATTTCCATATATCTAAATATTCAGAAATGACATTACGGATCTGGCCCTATGCACGCCATCATAGCTCTGGAGTATCTTTATCTTATATTTTTCTTTTATGTAAACTAGAATCATCACGAGCGTCTAGCCATCATAGTTGGATGAATATTAAGGTGAGCAAACACTCCGATATAAAGAATGATGATATTACCTCAATCCTCACGTATCGTACTTAAGTTTACAAAAGATCCCAGCTGACAAAACTGTAAAGAGGTTTTCAATTTACTGGTGTAGGCTTGTGACTAACGTCTCAATTTAAGCTGAGACTAGGTTAAAAAGTAGGTTAAAATATAGCTTTCATTGCAAAACTTAACTTGTTTTCTAGTTAGCCCTTGTACTATAAATTCAAAAGAAAAAAAAATTGGCTTTATCAATCTAAAAACCTCAAACGGGAGGAGGGAGGGGAGGAGGAATAAAAACAAAGAAAAACAAACTTTTACTCTACTCGTGCATGATACAAAGACTTACAGTCATTTCTTATAGAATAATATGGGAAAAGTTCAAGTGCTTTTTTATTACATTAAATAAATTGTTATAAAAATAATGTCCAAAAGGGTTCGATGGCCCGTTATTTGGGAAACAACTTATAATAAATAATTAACAATCATACTTAAAATATTCATACCAAATATTTGCATTAAATAAATAATTACAAAATCAAATCGCAAAGGGTTCAAAGGCCAGTTATTTGGGAAACAACTTATAATAATTAATGAATAATGTTCCTTAAAATATCTATACTAAATAATTACGTTAAATAAATAATTAAGAAAATAAAATTCCCAAAGGGTTTGATCAGTTGGGATACAGCTTACAATAACTAATTAATAATCATACTTAAAATATCCATACCAATTAATTGCATTAAGTAAATAATTACAAAAATAATATTACAAAAGGTTCGATGGCCCGTTGTTTAGGAAACAACTTATAACAAATAATTAATAATCATACTTAAAATATCCATACTAAATAATTACATTAAATAAATAATTTCAAAAATAATATCTCAAAGCATTCGATGGCTCGTTCTTTGGGAAATAACTTATGATAACTAATTAATAATCATACTTAAAATATCCAAACTAAATATTTACATTAAATATTTAACGTAAAATATTTAATGTAAAATAATATTTTCTTCGCCAGAACTATTACATCATCCTGGCTACGAACTGCTAACGTATTTAATTCCCCCACTAATTAAAGTAATCGAGTATAGCAAGATGGGAGATCTCCGTTGAAGTATTGATATGACAGCGAAGATTCAGATAAAATTTCTTCATCTTCAGAAGATCAACAAGAGCGCATGGATATGACTGTCAGACTCTAGCCGCTTTCTCCTGATGCTGGTGTACGGATGTAAGTAGAGATAAAAATGTTGACATCCATACAGACGAGGATACATAAGCGAGAAGTATAAAAGATAGAAGATATGAAAAGGATATATTTGCTTCAGTCTCCGGATGATTCCATAGGAGTTCCATGGGTGACTTTGACCCTTCTTAACTGAACATACAGCTTAAGCAGCATGTTTCATACAGTTGCACATATCGGTACGATGGGCGACTTATGGAGGCTATTGGTGTACAAAGCTCAGTTATTGCCGGAACAGCTCTTACCTAAACGAGTAAAAACTAGATCTACTTTGCATGGGCAACGTGAGGTGTTGCGGCACCGTTATTTCGGCTTCGCCGAGCAAAGTGTTGCGAGAGAAATACTTTGTTTTGTTTCCTCGCTTCGATTAAACGCTGAACTTGTTAATCTGTAAGGATCTTAAAATAAACAAGTCCCCTACATGTCTTACCACTGGAACCAAATTGGTCTTACCGTCAAATACACCGGAAACAAATAATAGGTGCACCTACTAGCAAAGGTTGCGAACCCCTCATTGCCGAAGATGATTATGAGCTAACAGCCGACTGTTGCTAAGACTTCCCTATGTATCTCACAATTGGTATCGGCCTATTATTGGTTTCAGTGTGTATTTTACTACTGAAGTTTTAAACCCCTTTAAACTTTCAAACTGGTACATCTCATGAAGGAATTTTCTACCAAAAAATGGATGACATATACTTTGATCAACTCATCAAGAGCTATCGATTGCCGTAAAAAAAAATCTAACAGTCTTAGTTCAAAAGTTGACTTTTGCCGTAGACCAAGTTTCTGACATCATCACTTAGAAAGGAGCAAAGGATAAACTCTAATTTCTTTAGCAATGAGAGAATTTTTAAAGCTTAAGAGGCACATCTGGTACCATTTCTCTACTACAATCCCAAGTGCCAAAAACCGAATGATAAACACAGTTGAAATCACAAACAGAAATGGGTAGAAACAATAGATGGCAGCACATTCGGACCCATGGGAAAATGCCACATTTTGCTTCTGTAAATTTTTCCATTTATCACTCAAAGAAGATATATTGGCTGTAGGGCCGCTTATAGATTTCAGTCCATCTTCAATTTGAAGATTTGAAACTGGTGCCTCCCTGCTAGAATGGAGCTTTCAACTCGAAAGCAGAAACATGGCTTGAAGAAACGAAAGTTTGACTGCATAAACTCAGATAGTTCTCTCTGACATAGGCTATAAAACTCCGCTTCACTTCACACACTATAGGCTCTGGCTCAAGGACAAGCAAAAAACATCTTTTTTGGCCCCAGGCAAGAGTTCTACGAAGCTTTCCAAAATGCAAAGTCACATTCATCAATCCGGCCTAAGGTTCACACTTTCCGTAAAAACCGCAGAGGTTAGACACTTACCACTTTCTGGGAATAAGCTGAAATCATTAGAAAAAAAAAAAAAAAAAAAAAAAAAAAACAAACGACAAAACCAAAGTGTTGCTCTCGCAACACAAATAAGGAAGTACGGGTTTTCCTAAGTTTAAGCCTAGTAGATTTCTGTCAAATCGATTGAATATTTTCTAGGTCATTCTTTGGAACTTGAATTTAATTAATGATCTACCTTGAGGTGTGGCACCTAGAGTACTGTCATCCACGAATGTTACCACTTCTTCTTGGTTATCTGACGTAGACGTCGATATAGCCTGAGAGTAGCTTTTATGACACAATTCACAGCTGACATTGGTAGAAGGTTCTAAAAGCTAGTAGAGGTAAATGACATAGACAAGGAAGAGAGATACCCTTAGAAATTAACCTTGGGGATCTCAGCCTTCCACTGGAGCTTGCTCGTCTACAGCTTCAGCAGCAACAAATCTGCCACTGAGGTATGATGAGAGCCATGAAAGTACTTCACCACGTGCACCGTTATGAGACAGTTTACCGATAAAGATATTATGCGTAGCCTATGACAGTCAGAAGTTTTCTTTACATAAAGGAAAATATATTTTTTCAAGGAGGGGATGGGTACTTTTTCCATAACAATTTTCATTTGTTTGTGATTTAAACAGGGTATGTGCCTGGCGCAATAATGCAGATCATTGAAAAAGTAGAAAGAGATAAAAGAGGTACCTTTTCAAACAGGTTATGTTCCTATGAGAGTTGGAAATTTTCTTGAGTTCAGTCGTCAATTCATCATAGCTCAGATATTTTGGTGGGTATTTTTTATCTGGGGTCTCTTCTAAACTAACATCAAGGTACTGAATTTGATTTTTTATAACAGTAATATTCAACGACTTTTCCAAATGATCCGGAGCAGTAACCTGTAATATAAAAACAAATATTCAAATAAACCTCAAGTAAATACTCAGTAGAATGTTATAGCTTAACAAGAAACAATAGACACACATACAAAGACAGCTACCAGTTTTTTTTTAATAAACATTAATTTAAAATAAAAGAAGAATTTTTTTCCATAGATTTAGTTTTTTTGACAGTCATTGTTAGACATTTTGACTATTAACTATTAATCTTTGATTTGACTTAACTATTAACTATTGACTATTAACTATAATATTTTGACTATTAATCAACAAGATTGCCTTTTTTCCTTAAAGAAAAAAAGGCCTTTTTCATCTATGAGTAAATCTCCAAGAAGACATAGGTAAAGTTTTCTTTTCAAAGGTCTAATGAACAGAAAACCATGATTTTCAATTAGGTGTTGCGATTCAATTTTAGCTAAGTGGCATTAATATCAATTGCAATTTAAAGTAATAACAATAACACATTTTTCTAGTATAATTCTAACAAACCACTTAATATCAAGATAACAACTCTTTTGTCCAACAAAATATAAGAAACTTTCTTGGAAATTTTTTTTTTAGCGTATGGTTAATTTAAAAAAAAAAAAAAAAAACCCGGCAAGAATTGCGATAACGGGATTAAACTGGGATAGAAAAAGATAATGAAGCAAATCAACCATCCAGAATCTTGGTTTGTTGTTCTTCTTTCAGCTCACAAGATAGGAGTTATGTCTTTATAAATATTAAGAAATTGAAGAGGGCCATTTTCTGCTAACCACGGTCATGGGTCATAGGTTTTTATGGCACTTGGTATTAACCAAGTGACATATAGCAGTCGCCAATTCTGTCGGTCTGTCTGTCGGTCCCGGTTTTGCTACTTTAGGTACTTCCAGGTAAGCTAGGACGATGAAATTTGGCAAGCGTATCAGGGACCGGACCAGATTAAATTAGAAATAGCCGTTTCCCCGATTTGACCATCTGGGAGGGAGTGGGGGCCCGGTTAATTCGCAAAAAAATAGAAAAAATGAAGTATTTTTAACTTATCAGTGGGTGATTGGATCTTAATGAAATTTGATGTTTGGAATGATATTGTGTCTCAGAGCTCTTATTTAAAATCCCGACTGGGTCTGATGACATTGGGGGGAGTTGGAGGGGGGAAACCTAAAATCTTGGAAAACACTTAGAGTGGAGGGATCGGGATGGAACTTGATGGGAAAAATAAGTGCAAGTCCCAGATACATGATTGACATAATCGGAACTGATTTGCTCTCTTTGGGGTAGTTGGGGGGGGGGGGGGTAATTCTTAAAAATTAGAAAAATGAGGTATTTTCAACTTACGAACGGGTTATCGGATCTCAATGAGATTTGATGTTTAGAAGGATATCGTGTCTTAGAGCTCTTATTTTAAATCCCGACCGGATCTGGTGATGGGGGCGGGGAGTTGGGAGGAGGAAACCTAAAACTTGGAAAACACTTAGAGTGGAGGGATCGGGATGAAACATGGTGGGAAAAATAAACACAAGTCCTAGATAGATGATTGACATAAACGGAACGGATCCGCTCTCTTTTGGGTAGTTGGGGGGGGGGGGGGTATTTCTGAAAAATAAAAAAAATGAGGTATTTTTAACTTACGAACGGGTGATCGGATCTCAATGAAATTTGATATTTAGAAGGATATCGTGGCTCAGAGCTCTTATTTAAAACCCGACCGGATCTGGTGACATTGGGGGGGGGGGGGTTGGGAGGGAGAAACCTAAAAATTGGAAAACACTTAGAGTGGAGGGATCGGGATTAAACTTGGTGAAAAAAAAAACACGAGTCCTAGATACATGATTGACATAACCAGAATGGATCCGCTCTCTTTGGGGTAGTTGGGGGGGGGGGTTAATTCTGAAAAATTAGAAAAAATGAGGTTTTTTAACTTACGAACGGGTGATTGAATCTCCATGAAATTTGATTTTTAGAAGGATATCGTGTCTCAAAGCTCTTATTTTAAATCCTGACCGGATCTGGTGACATTGAGGGAAGTTTGGGGTGGGGAAACCTAAAATGATGGGAAACGCTTAGATTGGAGGGATTGGGATGAAACTTGGTTGGAAAAATAAGCAGAAGTCTTGCATACGTGATTTACATAATTGGAACGGATCCGCTCAATTGCGGGGGGGGGGATTCTGAAAAATAAGAAAAATGACGTATTTTTAACTTACGAAGGAGTGATCGGATCTTCATGAAACTTCATATTTAGAAGGACCTCGTAACTCCGATATCTTATTTTAAATCTCAACCGGATCAAGCGTAATTGGGGGGGGGCAGTTGGGGGGACCGGAAATCTTAGAAAATACTTAAAGCGGTGAGATCAGGATGAAACTGGATGGGAAGAGTAGAAACCTGTCTAAGATACGTGACTGACATAACTGGACCGGGTCTGCTCTCTTTGGTGGAATTGGGGGGGGGTAATATTGAAAATTGAGGTATTTGTAACTTACGAAAGGGTGACCAGATCTTAATGAAATTTGATATTTAGAAGGATCTTGTGCTTTAAAGTTCTAATTTCAAATTCCGACCAGATCCTTTGACATTCGGGGGAGTTGGAGGGGGGAACCGGAATTCTTGGAAAACATGAAAATTGGAGTATTTATATCTTACGAATAGATGATCGGATCGTAATGAAATTTGATTTTTAGAAGGAATTCATGTCTCAGAGCTCTTATTTCAAATCCCGACCAGATCTTTTGACATTGTTGGGATTTGAAGGGGGAAATCTTGGAAAAACACTTGGAGTGTAGGAATCGGGATGAAGCTTGGTGGATAGAATAAACAAATGTCCTTGATACGTGATTGACAGAATCGTACTGGATTCGCTCTCTTTGGGGGAGTTGGGGGGAGGGGTTCAGTGATTTGGCGAGTTCGGTGCTTCTGGACGTGCTAGGGCGATGAAAATTGGTTGGCGTGTCAGGGAGCTGCACAATTTGACTTGATAAAGTCGTTTTCCCAGATTCGACCATCTGGGGGGCAAAAGGGAGAGGAAAAATTAGAAAAAATTAGGTATTTATAACTTACGAGTGGGTGATCGGATCTTAATGAATTTTGATATTTAGAAGGACTTTGTGACTCAGAGCTCTTATTTTAAATCTTGACCGGCATTAAGCCTCTTATTTTCCTTTTTAAATCAATCTATTGATTCATAGAATTTTGTTAGAGCTCATACCATATGATCTCTTGGCTCTTGGCTCTTCTCGCCTCGTCACAAGTGCCATATGAGCTCTTAGCTCTTGTTTTTTGAGGCAAGGCTGCATCGTCTACCATTCCATGAATAGGTTCTATTTCAGCGATGAGTGTGCATATTCCCCATTTTATCTGGCCTCCTTGGCCTTTTATCCAGCCAGGGAGTGGGTGGCAATGAAAAGACAAAGGAGCGAAAGACCTGTAACAAACACGGCAGAACAAAGAATTGCAGCGACGATATAGTTTTGATATCATAAATTTATCCACATCACAGTATTATTGACTCTTTCAATACCTGGTCGCAAATATTCAATCCAAGTACGTGCCTTATACATCTATGACCACAGGAGTCGAGAACGTGAATTTCGAATTTTCTTTGTTCATAGGCCAAGTTTTACAGCCATAGAGGAAAACATAGTGGCTTAGATATTCTTACACTGACCTCGATATCGATCTTGATTCTTTTCCACAGCAATAAACTAAATTGATAAAATCCCGGAGCCATAGTTGTCACATTTTGTCAATACAGCTATAACTATAAGTTGTCACTACAAACTTCGTCAAAATGATATTTAAACTTCTCAACCAGTTCAACTCGTTAGTGGTTCAGTGATGCAGATGAGATAGAATCGTCGTTAGTCAAGACTTTTCTTTTATCATTGGTCATCTTGAGTTCAACAAGAGCAGATACTCTCAAAAATATGTCCCAATTTTTTTGAGAAGGACTTACTAGCAAAAAGACGTCGTCAGGACAGTAAATGGCACTGAGAGTGAAACCTGGACGACTCTTCAGCAGCCTTACATAGCTCTTTTCATAGTCTAACTTACGATGCAGTTGCCCAGCTAAGGAGAAAGGACACATATTTTTCTCAAGTACCGAAGTTGAAATATCAATAGGTTTTTGGGAATTATAGGAAAGAAAGGAATGAGGGGAGAGATGTGTTTATGTGTGTATCCCACTTCACTTATCATTCCTTTATGGTTGGATCCTACGGTTGCCTTATCAAAAGATAGTCGAAATTAAAGACGCATTTTTTTTTCTTGTAATAGTAAATTTAAAAAATACAAACATTTATCTATTTTGCAGATCAAAATAAAACCAGTACCACTATACTTGAAATAAGTGTAATGATTCTCATGTAACTCTGTTCAATTCGACCCATTTACATCGATAGTCGATCAGGCTAACTCCCGTTTGATTCAACCCTCATTTAAATCTAGCCCGTGCACTCCTGGCCCTGCAACAGATTAGGTTAAATTAGGTTGAATGGGGGGGGGGGGGGGGGTTAGCCCCCCAATTAGCCCCTCAAATTAGGTTGATGGGGGGGGGGTTAGCCAGGTTAGGAAAGAGCATTTTATGCTCTTTCCTAACCTGGTCGCTTTTCTGAAAATGCACTCCCCCCTGATAGTCCCAGATACAGTCCTAGGATATATAAAAACTAAAAGAAAGCCCAAAAACAAAGAAACTTTTACTTTGTAATTGCAGTATGGTTCTATTAATCAGATCATCTACATTGTTATCTACATGTAGCATTCCAAATAATATTTTCATACAAAAATCGTACTGAAATCTCTTGGCGGAAATCTTTTTAATCGGTCAAGAATGGCAAACAAAGAAGAAATCACGCATCTCGAGATGGCAAAAAAGAATAATATCATCAGGGATATATCACGGACTATCAGGGGAAGAGGGTTGCATTGTCAGAAAGGTGACTATGGTTGGAAAGTCCATAAACTAAGGAATCTAAGTGTACCACTTCTATTTTTTTTGCATTGTTTCCTTTAGATGTGAACAATCACAACAAATTTAACGTAGGGGTTTAAGTTGAATTGAATTGAATAATGAATAAGTTGAATTGAATAAGTTGAACAATTAAATTGAACGAGCTGAACAAAGATCAAAATTAAATGGGGCAAATTGAACTGGGTTGAGTTAAACTGGAATCTAGTTGCACACCATAATCAGATAATACTACTCAACAACAGCAGCAGTGACCGGATAGCAGTTTTATTTAACAGCTCATATGTCCATTTAGCATCCCAATTTCACATTTCCATCAGGAAAAATCTAATTCAAATTTAAGGTTTTCTAACACAAGTCAATAAACATGAGGACTATAATAAATTTGTCTTTACTTACGTATAAGGTATGGCGACCTTCTGTAAGAAATGTAGCAAAGGTGCCAGAACTTTCTTCCATATTTATCGGATGTAATTCATCGTCAACACGGATCCGACCTTCTTTGAGCATTTTTCCGTCAAAAGAACGTACCTTTCCTCGGATTCCTAAAAATAAAGCGTCAGAAACAAAGCTATGTATTTAGTTTGCTTCTGCGACTAAACAAAAATTTCCGTAAATAAGTTTGGCTAGAGAAGTTGTCCGCATAACAGTGTTAGATTTGTTTCCAATAAAAGTCCCTGAAATTCCTCACATAAAAAAAAGAAAGAAAAAAGAATCATGACTTTTGAGCGCAACATTCCAAACATTCTAAACGTGAAACTGAAATTTAAAAAAGTAAACCATACAATACTGTGAACTAGATTCGAATTAAAAACATAATTTCAATTTTACATATGCCCTAATGGTTCACACAATCCATGAAAAACTATAACGAGCCATTATAACTTGCGTGATAAGCACACATTAAGCACATTCTCCAAGATGTCATATTAATTTTGGGATGGAGAAACATGGACAGATATTAAAAAGAAAGGTAATTAAATTCCAATCCTTTGAAAGAGTTTTAATAATTTATTTTTAATTTCAATGGCTTTATTTATAAAAGCCTGCAAACAACCTTAACTTGACCACGTCCTGGGCCCCTATGAAACCTGGCACAAAGGAATTGTTTAATCTTGGAAGAAGCGATTTTTAGGTACAGACATTCAAATGTTCATGTATTCGTACGAATCTTACCAAATTGTAACGAATCAACAGAATCGCCTAGAGCAGATTTTAATCTCAGGTCCCTGAGATAAGATCCTACTGAACCATTTACACTACCAACAGGCCATATGAAAAAGAACAGACTAGCCCACAATGATGTGTATGCATCAAAAGGTCATATTGTAAGGACAGATTAAAAATTTATTATAGTTTTGTTCAATACTTCCAACAAAACTTTAAATGAATTTTAAGCTCTATCCTCTTCATACTTTTTTTTGTTAAAAATACTTTCCCAAGTAAATTGAAATTACATGGCACGTCCTACCTGGGCCAACTTGAAGATAAAACTCATTGGCTTTCAACATTACGAAAAAATTTTCGTTTCTATTAAATTTTGAATTATTTTATTGCTACTTCATTGTTACTTGGATGTTTATTGTTCTTGGTTTAATTAATAACTTTGTCAGTTGTTGTTTATCCCCATGGTTTTTCTGTGAATAAGAGATATCGAAAGGCGTCCAAGTTTAAACTAAAATTTTGGTATTTTTAAGTAAAGAGCTCAAAATTTCGGTGGTTTTCGCATCAATTCTCACAATATATTATGATTTTTTTTTTTTACTTCGATGAAGTCTGCCTGAATGATCTCTTTCAAAAATTTCAAGTAATTTTCCGTTTTTTTTCTCTCCATATTAGTGCCATAAAAAATACTTTTTTTAAAGGGGTGAATGGACGATTATATAATCAGTTCAACTAGACCCCCCACCCCCAGCGTTCATTCGTTTCAAGAGTGAATGAAACTGTAATAATTTGTATCGAAACTGGTACGATTTGTGATTTTATTTCGTACTTCACGTGAAGCATAAAAATTGTACAATGTTAATAAAATGAATTATAATGTTATGTTAAAATGTTATGTTAATGTTATCTTAAAAATGTTAAAATATGCAAGGCGGCCAGAAATAAAAACAGACAAAAATAAATACTGAATACGGCGATGTCCCTGCAATGTACCTTGACTGATATAATACAGCCATTTTTATGGCACTTGGCATTAACCAAGTGACATATAGCAATCGCAAATTCTGTCGGTCTGTCGGTCCCGGTTTTGCTACTTTAGGCACTTCCAGGTAAGCTAGGACGATGAAATTTGGCAGGCGTATCAGGGACCGGACCAGATTAAATTAGAAATAGTCGTTTTCCCGATTTAACCATCTGGGGAAGGAGAGTGGGGGGCCGGTTAATTCAAAAAAAAGAAAAAATGAAGTGTTTTTAACTTAATTCTGAAAAATTAAAAAAATGATGTATTTGTAACTTACAAAGAAGTGATCGGATCTTCATGAAACTTCATATTTAGAAGGACCTCGTAACTCAGATCTCTTATTTTAAATCTGAACTGGATCCAGCGTCATTGGGAGGGGGTCAGTTGGGCGGGGGACCGAAAATCTTAGAAAAATACTTAAAGAGGAGAGATCAGGATGAAACTGGATGGAAAGAATATAAATCTGTCTAAGATACGTGACTGACATAACCGGACCGGATCTGCTCTCTTTGGTGGAGTTGGGGGGGGGGGGGTAATTCGGAAAAATGAGGTATTTGTAACTTACGAACGACTCACCAGATCTTAATAAAATTTGGTATTTAGAAGGATCTTGTGCTTTAAAGCTCTAATTTTAAATTCCAACCAGATCCTGTGACATTGGGGTATTTTTATGTTAAGAACAGGTGATCGGATCTTAATGAAACTTGATGTATATAGAAGGATCTTATGTCTCAGATGCTCCATTTCCAACTCGAGTTGGATCCGGGGACATAGGGGATTGGAGGAGGGAAACAGAAATCTTAGAAAACACTTAGAGTGGAGAGATCGAGATAAAACTTGATGGGAAGAATAAGCACAAGTTCTAGATACGTGATTGACATAATTGGAACGGATCCGTTCCCTTTGCTGGGGGGGGGGGGGGGTGTTAATTTGGAAAAATTAGAAAAATTTGAGGTATTTTTAACTTAAGAACAGGTGACCGGATCTTAACGAAATTTGATGTTTAGAAGGAATTCATGTCTCAGAGGTCTTATTTCAAATTCCGACCAGATCTGTCGACATTGGGGGGAGTTGGAGAGGGAAATTTCGGAAAACACATGGAGTGGAGGAATCGGGATGAAGCTTGGTGGATAGAATAAACAATGTCCTTGATACGAAATTGACGTAACCATACTGGATTCGCTCTCTTTGGGGGAGTTGGGGGGAGGGGTTCAGTGATTTCGTGAGTTTGGTGCTTCTGGGCGTCCTAGGACGATGAAATTGATAGTCTTGTCAGGGAGCTGCACAAATTGACTTGATAAAGTCGTTTTCCCAAATTCGACCATCTGGGGGGCTGAATGGAGAGGAAATATTAAAAAAATGAGGTATTTATAACTTACGAGTGGGTGATCGGATCTTAATGAATTTTGATATTTAGAAGGACATCGTGACTCAGAGCTCTTATTTTAAATCCTGACCGACATTAAGCCTCTGATTTTCCTTTTAAATCAATCTATTGATTCTTAGAATTTTTTAGAGCTCATACCATATGGGCTCTTGGCTCTTAGCTTTTCTTGCCTCGTCACAAGTGCCATATGAGCTCTTAGCTCTTGTTTTTTTTTCAGTCCACTTATATTTCTTCTGAACGGAATGTCCTTTGTAAGGGGATATATTATTTGGTTTCATATTTGCATTGATTCGTCACGACCAGACCCTCTTTTGGCTACCATGTGCATATTCTTTTGTATTTGTTTGTATTCCCTTGATGCTGGAGTATCGCTGAAGGGCACAGACTGTTGTTCAGAGCATGTTTATTGCAGTATCAATAAACGAAACAGATTTTTCCTTTGCTTGATTTCTGTCATCCTATTCAAAAATTTCTTACTCGAATTTTTTTTGCTAAATCTTTACAACCTATTTCGAATGCTACGTCATATGAAAGAAAGGCCTTTTCAGGCTAAATTCAGGACGCAGTTAAAAAATTCAACGACCTTTGATATCTACACCAAAACGTTAGCTGGCTTAGAAGACTAGGAACTCTCAAAGATACCTTGAACCCTGCAGATTCCAAAATTTTTCAGTGTCAGTATATAGAAATCCCACTAAATTACAAATAAAACGCTTGAGCCGTCTCCAGAAAATTTCAACTGGGCTCCCACAATTTAAACCGTGTTCTTGGTTGCAGTTTTTATGAGCCAAGGAGTTAAATATCCCGCTGATATAAGCACCAATTTAGTTTCTTTCTTTAGGCAATTTAGGCAATTCCACTTACATTTAGGCAATATTAAAAAAGAAAATTTACAACTCACGACTTTGAATGGGGGAAGCTATTATTTTATTATGTATGAATATTTTAGTGTTAATTTTAATACTTTCTGCTGATGACGATCGCTGTATATGTGGACAAAACATCTAGACTTTTGTATCTGTTTTCACTGTCTAATACACTGATTACTGATTATACTGAGAATACTGATTACTGATCACTGACTTCTTCCCATTTGAACGTTTATTTGTTGGTGGTCTTAAAAAAAAAATACCTAATTGAAGGTATTACGTCGAAAGTTTCCTTCTTTGTCACTTTACTTTATGGAATTTTCTGTTTTTTACTTTAATTCTAAGCTTTGGATTTGCAAACAGTCTTATAATTAGAACATGATTTATATTTCATCCGAATTTGCAAGAAGCAATAAAGTAAAAAAAGCATACAAGTAAAAGGAAAAGGAAGAATAGAAGTAACTAGTTAAAAAGGAGAGTGCAAAAGAAAAGATAGACACGCACTCCTTTCTAAATCTCGAAATTATAAGCTTTTTTTATGATTTTCAAACAGTTTGTTTATTTTTGCGTTTATTTACAGAGCTAGAACTCCTCTCCTCTCCCAAAAACACTTCCTGTACATTTACCAGACTTGAAACCTATTTTCCCTTTGGGAGGTTTGCCTTAAATCTCCTGGCAACTTTGTTTAATTAATTCATTAAATTCATTAACTAGTAATTAAATGTCTTCATTTAATTACTAAATACCTTGGTTTGCAGCATCTAAGAATGACATTAGGCTTTCTAGATTATCCATCCACAAATGGGGTAGATCTTTAGCACGTGGAAACAGGCAACAGCTGATGTGAGCAGATACCTGAAATAAAAGTACAGGCATATAGTTTTTTACCAGCAAGATACCGTCAAAACAATAATATAAAGTCTGACTTAGCCTGTACCCACGAACAGATTTTTTTTTAAATGGACAAGGGCCATTGAAGAGGAAACTAGAGAAGAACATGAATAGTCGTGTTTCCATCGGGTTTACCTGTCTGAGCACTTCCGTTGAGTTGATAGAAGAAAAATAAACCAAACATAATTAAAACATTAAAACTTTGAGATCAATTTGAGCTCATTCAGATTACTTCGTCAATTAGAATTACAAAAAGAAACCCAAACTGGAAAGTCCCTTTTTTTTCTTTTTTTTTTTTACCTGTCACGATGAAGTTACAAGTAAAATACACAAATTATGCTCTGTACTAGAAATATGCATATATCACAGGATACATAAGAAACATTGTTTACGTTTCCAGCATTTAGTTTTCCTTAAAGTAATCACCCCTATCAAAACATTCTATCCTGATTCGCATTTTTCCATACTTCAATATTTAACATGCTACACACATCTTATAAAAGATTGTCAATCCTCTAACACTTCCAGAGCATTCACTCTATGCTAGACTCGCCAGCCATAGCTCAATGTCTTTCAAATATAATGACTTTGCTTCCAAAACTATTCAAGACTTTGCATTCAAACATTAAAGGTCGATTCAGAATGATATACAAAAGTCCTGTGGTGGCGCAGCGGATTTGACCTTAGCTTGGTAATACGGGACCTAGAGATCGAATCATGCTGCAGCAATGCACTGCAGGGCCGACGCAGAGACCTTAGTTGTCAAGAAGCGGCGTTAATCTGATGCAATACAATGATATACGAAAGTTGAGGTTAAACCCTCCAAGCTCGTTCCGAAGATATTAAACTTTAGCAGCTATTAAAACTTAAAATTAGTAAAAATTCTGATTTTCTTTTGTACTTTTGAAGAAGTTAATCGACCAGGATTTCAGAAGAATATTCTGATTGGCCAATCTTAGCTTAGTCCAAATCCCCTCAACTTCGATTCTGATTAGAATTATATCTAAATCCTAGCTAAAAATACGTTGGGAATGGTTTTGGATTTAACTGATTTCAAAAATGAGCAGTGGCGGAAGTTCAACATTAGGGCATTATTACATTGCATATGAATATCAACCTTCTCTCTGTCAATGAATGCTTTCCAATCGTAGTATCCTTTCCTAGAAAGAAAAGCAGTGGGCTCTTAACTTTCACAACCAACCTCAAATAGTTCTTCAAATCGTTTTTACAAGGTTCTAGTCTAGCCCTTAAATCTTGAATCTAGATGAATCCTTGAATTTTGAATCCCCCAATCTATACGTAGACAGCACTTGCTTCGATTTCTTGAAGATCTTTTTTTTCAGAAAACGATAATTTATTTCTTGATGTTTCGAGAAGTTCAGGAAATTTTTGAAGTTGACTAAAAACTTTCAACGTAACAGAGCGGGACTCTTCCAATAGCTAGTACAGACCGAGCATTTCAAGTGTATCTTATAAAGATTTAAAAATAAATATTTGTGGAAATACAAATAATACAGAATGTAGATGTACTGGACAATTTTGGAAGTTTATTTAACGATGATGCACGGTAGATTTGGAGATTGTGACCACATGTTTAGACGTGTGGGTATTAAGTCCTTAAGTTGTGTAAAATATTACGCGCAAAAATAAAAAGGATAAACCACAAAGTTTTAAGTTAAAACATTGATTCATACACAAGAATGACAGAGAGGGCCCAAAATAATCCTAAAGGATTCTCAAAGCTCATTTTCTAATATTGCATTCAACTTCCCCCCCCCCCTTCTTACCCCTAGGACTCGTTTGAAGAACCGTATCAGGGAAAACGGAAAAAAAGACGTTAAAATTCATCAGTCCCCTTGAACCGAACTTGCGTAACTACAAATACATAATAATCAAACAAGAACATCAAAATAGAAAAAAGACCTTGCTTGAGAAACATAAGATCACAAACGTAAAAAGAGTGTCGAGAGGAAGCCCTAGGTATACGTACATGTCTGCGGTGAGAGGAAAGGAAGAAGCCTCTGTCACTGAGATTTATTTGAAGGACTATGTGGATAAATTTAGAAATGATGACATAAAAATGCACCATTTTCAAGTTTCTACCCCTACTCTCTTAGTAAAAATCCTCCGACCCCCCCTGAAAATCATACCTGCGTGCCACTATGCACCCAAAAATAAGCATACCCGGTAAAATCTGTAAAAAAAAAGAAAAAACAAAACATTTCTTCAGAAACAAGAAGGCAAAAATAATATAAAATAACTAAGAACATGAAACCAAGGCCATATCTGCAGGGGAGACTATGAGGAATTTTTCCCTTGGAATTTTTCCAAAGAACACTTTCATTGATAAAATGGAAAAAGTTGCTTGAAATGCCCATTTGCCACGCTTTGACCCAGCTATGCCCATTAAGAGGGACAGAGCGAGCTGAGCGATTTGAAAATTGCCTATTTATCTTTTTTTTTCTTTACAAAATCGAAAAAACAAAAAATTGCTTTCCCCAGGTTTTGAAGAATGTTCTCTTTGTTCCTTTATTAAAAATGAAAACCATATCCCCCTTAGATTTTTACGAATTGACACCGCTGTTTAGACCCATTCCCCTAGCTCCTAATGACTCCTTAAGCAGTGTACCTCTGTTCACTTATACGACCAAGTATTTTCCACGAGGAAATTTCACACAGTAACAGTTTATAGTCTCAGCTATCTTATTTATGTTTTGATAACTCTATAAACAAGCATCTTTGAACACTGTGATGATTGGACAACTAAAAGATCCTTTTCTATTGAAAAAACCTACTTAGAACACTACATTCTGGTGCATATTTCGATCTTTTACATTCATTTAGCATACTTAATTCTTTCATGATATTTCTTAAAATACTATTGTCTTATATTCCAGTTTCAAATTTTCTATTCTTTTTTTTTCACTTTACAGCAAGTGCTATAAATCAGCTCACTCAAACGTCACCTCTCGTACCTTATTCAATACCAACACATTACTTTTTGGAATCAGGAATGTTTTGTGGGGTGGAGTGGGGAAGAGTAAATTTGCCGAAACAGCAGACAATAAATAAAACCTATGAAAATTCCTGAAAATAGCAAAATCACAATGTTTCTAGACAGAATGCCCTCCCCCTTCATACGTTCTTACCCTCTTGTACATTGGAGGAAACCCAACTTCACTTAATATTCTTGTTAATTGACTTCTTGCTATCTTGGAAAGGGTTTAGGTTAGGAAAAATGAAACTTTTAGGGATGGTCTACAGGCTCAATTATGTCCCGGGAAGGTATTTTAAAGTACCCACCTCCACTCCTTCTCCCTCTAGAGGGCCCTGAAATTTGCCTACATCACAGGTCTATACCTATTGAAATTTTGACAAAACAACATTTTACATTAATATTCAGTTACTAGTTGCTTTTTCTCTGCCTTTAGTTCTGAAAATGCAATTCCTGTTATTTGAATAGAATTTTGAGCAAAATCAATGTTTTTTTTCAAAATTTAAGAAATATATTTGCATATCTTTAAAACCTTGTAAAATGGAATTGAGCAAAGTTATGAAGCTGAAAACAATTTTGTTGTACTTCAATTAAGCAGAAGACCTATTTTGCAAGGTTTCACTTTTGTAACACACATATTTTTAAAGGTCATTAAAGGTCAAGCCCCTCTAGAGGGAGAAGGAGTGGAGGTAGTTGCTTCAAAATACCTTCCCGGGACATACTTTAGTCTGTAGATTCATCCCTGAAAGTTTCATTTTCCTAACCTAAACCCTTTCTGAGATAGCGAGAAGTCAATTAACTAGAATTTTACCATATATATATATATATATATATATATATATATATATATATATATATATATATATATATATATATATATATATATACTAGCTGTTGGGGTGGCGCTTCGCGCCACCCCAACACCTAGTTGGTGGGGGCGCTTCGCGCCCCCCCCCCAAGCCCCCCCGCGCGCGTAAGTCGTTACGCGCCATATTAGTTACGCGCCATTGTAGTTGTGTCCCTATGTCCCACCTGTGAATATAGATATATATATATATATATATATATATATATATATATATATATATATATATATATATATATATAAATATATATATATATATATATATATATATATATATATGTTTTTAACTACGTAAAACTTGCGAATATACAACATTCTTTGCTGTCCCATTGTCTGTGCATATAAATAGATTGTCAGGTTTACCGACTCTTGAACATGCAACATATAATGGTCCATGGGAAAACAATCCGTATTCAGATCTATACCTCATGATTCTAATGATTGCCCTTGAGCTTTGTTGATGGTGATTGCTAATCGACCATTCCCTGAGTCGCCATCGTCATTTATATATCCCCCTGTGCACCCCGGCGTCCCCTTTGTAGTTATGTCCCTGTGTCCCGGTCGTCATTTATATTCCCTGTGTCCCGGTCGTCATTTGTGTCCCGGTGTTCCAGTCTGTGATTTCTCTTTGAGTGTCCCGGGCGTCATTTATATTCCTTGTGTCCCGGTGTCCCGGTCGTCATTTATATCCCCCTGTGCCCCCCGGCGTCCCCATTGTAGTTGTGTCCCTGTGTCCCGGTCGTCATTTATATTCCCTGTGTCCCGGTCGTCATTTGTATCCCGGTGTCCCGGTCTGTATATACATTCGTTTTTTAGTTTTGTTTTTCTCCTTTATTTTTTTCCTTTTTTCTTTTTTTTCTTTTTTAGTTTATTTAGATTTTTTAGTTTTTTTATTAGTTTTTAGTTTTTTTGTAGTTTTTACCATTTTTTTAGTTTTTTTAGTTTTTTTTTTTTACTTATGTCCTGGTCGTCATTTATACTCCCTGTGTCCCGGTCGTCATTTGTGTCTCGGTGCTTTGTTGATTGCTAATTTATATTATATTTATATTTTTTATATTTATTAATATTTTTTTAGTTTTCTTTTTCTCTTATTTTTCAGTTTTTTCCTTTTTTTTAGTTTTTTCTTTTTTAGTTTTTAGTTTTTTTTGTTTTTTACCTTTTTTTAGTTTTTTTAGTTTTTTAGCTTTTTTAGTTTTTTTATTAGTTTTTAGTTTTTTTTTAGTTTTTGCCTTTTTTTAGTTTTTTCAGTTTTTTTTTTAGTTTTTAGTTTTTTACCTTTTTTAGTTTTTTTTAGTTTTTTAGCTTTTTTAGTTTTTTTTCTTTTTGTTTTTTTTTTGTAGTTTTTACCTTTTTTAGTTTTTTTTCTTCTTTTGTATTAGTGTGAAATAATTCAGACGTCATATGCGGACAAACACGACGTCACTCGACAGACAGACAGACAGACATAACCCACAAACAACTTATTTTTATATATATTTATTCATATTTTTTTAGTTTTCTTTTTCTCTTTTATTTTTCAGTTTTTTCCTTTTTTTTAGTTTTTTTCTTTTTTAGTTTTTAGTTTTTTTTTAGTTTTTTTACCTTTTTTTAGTTTTTTTTTAGTTTTTTTTAGTTTTTTAGTTTTTTTATTAGTTTTTATTTTTTTTGTAGTTTTTGCCTTTTTTTATTTTTTTCAGTTTTTTTTTAGTTATTAGATTTTTACCTTTTTTTAGTTTTTTTTAGTTTTTTAGCTTTTTTAGTTTTTTTTTTCTTTTTAGTTTTTTTTTGTAGTTTTTACCTTTTTTAGTTTTTTTCTTCTTTTGTATTAGTGTGAAATAATTCAGACGTCATATGCGAACAAACATGACGTCACCTGATCCATCCACAGATCCACACACAGACAACTTATTTTTATATATATAGATATATATATATATATATATATATATATATATATATATATATATATATATATATATATATATATATATATATGTATATATATATATAAACTTAGACAGCTCTCAGAAACTTTTACCGCCAGTACTGCTCATTTTTACACCCGCTGGCTCATCATAAGAGAACTGCATCTAATCAATTCTATCTTTGCTAAAACTAAAATTTTAATTTTACAACATATTTACAAGATTAGCTCTGAGGTCATTGCATCCAAAATAAATTAGAGAACCAGTGTGAGGAGAGGATAGAATAGACACTTTTACTGTTCTGAATAAGGGGAAGCACCTAATTAGAATTTGGAGACTGGCTTTGGACTTTACTCACCATTGGACCAGAAGTAACGCAGCACTTTGATAACTCTCAAAAACAATTGCTTTTATTACGACTTATTACTAAGCCCATTGGTTAATCCCAGGAAAATTGTATCTGATCTATTCCATCCATCCCTTAAATTAATTTTTTTTTTTATAAAGAACTTACAAGTTTAGCTCTAAGGGCGTTGTATCCAAAATCAATTAAAGAGCCAACGCGAGGAATGGAGAGCGAAGAGCCTTTTACAACACCAGCAAGAGGGTGAGTCCCATCAGGATTTGGACACTGACTTTCTGTTTTACTCATCGTTGGATGAGAACCAATGTATCGCTCAGATAGCTCTCTGAAAAATTCATTGTCAGAGTGACTCATCTCTACTTCCATTGGTTCATCATAAGGATATCTGAAAAAAGAAAAACACTTAAAAGAATGTTAAACATCGTAGTTTGGAAGGAAAATAAATGAGGATAAAGAAACTCCAATCGTCTAGATCAGGAACCTCGACTCTATGACTCGCCGGCCGGATGTGGCGCACAAAGTACTGTTATCCGGCCCTTTGTAAATTTGAAAAACTAATTTTTTGTCAAATTCTGCTTGCAAAATAGAACATTCTTGCTACCTGTCAATAATAATCTCAAAAAACTTTTCAGATTCTTAAAGAATTTAACTAGCAATTATTACAGATAATTCTCTGTTAGCATACCCAAACACAAATGTTATGACAGTTGTTATCAATATTTTTTATTTTTTTAATTTAGGTTTTTTTCAATTGATGAAAGTGGCGAACTGTTTTTTTGGTAACTTTTTATAAAAGTAGACTGATACACAACGGTAAACCGTCTACAAATGATCTTATTCGTCATTCCCAATTGTGTTTCAAATATGGGTTAAGACATTGCAAACCAAATGGTGAAATGTGGAAGCACGCTTCGCCAGTTTTTAATTCCAATGGTTGAATCAGTGGACAGTCTTCCACCTCTCAACTGTATATGTTCATTTGATGCGTAGATGAAGACATGAGCATGATACTAATACAGGCTTCTCCAAATAGCAAGAAGGACACTGTTATCGCAAAGGATATAAAAATGGGCAGGAAAAAAGATTTGTCAATTATAATTTTGACTCCACAGTCGCCTTACTGTTGATGGATTACCAAGCATGAGTGGCATAAAGAAAGAGATAATAGGTTAAGTAAAGCAGATGTGTAATGCCAAAAACAATTGACAACCAATGTTCCTGCACTACATTGTTCCTCAGCAAACTTGGTGTATCAAAATAGCAGACATAAGCAAAGTACTGAGTCCCTCAATAAAGAGACTGAGCTTTACAGGATCAATAATAGACAGTTAAAGAGGCATGGTGGAGGATATAGGCATAAAATCGTAAGAATTACAATATTAAACAGCAGTAAGATGGCTAAGTTATACAGCTTGCTCTCTAATGAAGAGCGAGTATAGAAATTGGCCTTTGCTGCAGACATAACTAGTTATTTGAATTTTTTAGCCTACAGCTACAACGAAAGAAGAATCTAGCAGCTGATTAATACATTCGGTTAAGGGCCTTCAGACCAAACTTATCTTGCATCTGTAACAACTACAGGAAAACGGCTTGGCATACTTTCAGCAGTGCAAAGTGTTCATGGCTGTGGCAACATATGAGTTGCAAAGTCATTTGAATGCAAGATCCTCAAAGACCTGCAGCTACGGTTTTAGTCGCGACTTTCTGGCTCGGATAAAAAAAAAAAACAAGAGAGACTATTTCAGAGCTCATTTAAAGCAGATGTGGCCAGTACCCCGGATGGAATGTGGGTCATCAAGCTATAGGGACAAATTCAAAGAACATGTCATTTGAGGATGAAATGCGTATTTTCACCAGTTTTTCCCATGGAGGAGGCTTCCAATATCAAACTTTTGCACAAAGACAGCCTCTCATTCTTTGGAACAACATACTTGGGTAAATAGACATATTCATGAATGAAATATGAGAAAAAAGTTTGAGAGCATCTATGTCCGACTATAATCTCAGGTCTTTTTTAGGATAGAGAGGATTACAAGGAAACAATTCTGTCATTCCCACTAATACAGGTACTCATGCTGCATAATAGATCAACGCACTATTACAAAATAACTAAATAAGCAATCGTTAAATAAATATCTGAAAATAAAATCCAAATCCTGATTTTTTTTTATCTTGACTTCAGGTTTGTGCTCGGCCCCTAACTGCTGTTTGATAGTTATTACAACCGTCAAACTGGAAAGTTGGGATTAGACGAATATTCAAAGCAATAAATAATACCATTGAAAAGCAGAAACTTAAACTTGAAAATTTTGAACCTGAAACCAGCGTTGATAATTCACTAATATTGAGTAGGGACTGAGCATATTAAAGTAAATTTTCAAAAAAAAAAAAAAAAAAAAAAAAAAAACAAAGAACAAACGGTTCCAAGTCTCATATGCAGCTTTATGCAACCCAAAAATTTAAATGTGCATACTTTCTGGAAGGCTAATTATTTACCATTTTTGGTAATATCCCTTTCAAAATGTATCATTAGTGGTCCAGAGCTTTTCCGGAGTGTCTGTGCCCCTTTTACAGATTTGTCAGCGAGGGTCCATGCCAAATTCTCTTTAGGTGGAAAGAGCTTTCATCTATAAAAGCGACTCTGTTTAAAAAGGAAAATAACAAGCAACTTTTGTCAGATAATTGATACAAATATATCCAGGCTGCGTATTGTCTTCGTTTGAATAGTGCGTGTGCTGACATTGTACTGATGATGAACTACTTCCGAATATATTGTCAATTACAAAGATATTGACCAAAGCGACCAAAGATATCGTCGATATTGTGCAATGTGGGATATTGCATAGAGATATTTCCATAGAGAAATTACAGTATTATAAAGCTCCCGGTTGCATTTAAGGATTTGTTTACTTATTTACATATTTACCTTATTTATTTACATATTTACTTTATGAGAATCAGGGTAAACGAGATACATTTGAGATAATTGTGTTGCGAGAGCAACACCTTGGTTTTGTCGTGTTTTTTTTTTTTCCTAGTACCCCGATTTCAGCTTATTCCTAGAAAATGGTAAGGGTCTAACCTCTGCGGTTTTTACGGAAAGTGTCGACCTTAGGTCGGATTGATGAATATGACTTTGCATTTTGGAAACCTACGTAGGGCTCTTGCCTTTGACCAACAAGGACGGTTTTTGCTTGTCCTTGAGCCAGAGCCTATAGTGTGTGAAGTGACTTGGAATTTTATAGCCTATGTGAGAGAGAACTATCTGAAGTTATGCAGTGTAGCTTTCGTTTCATTAGACGATGTTGCTGCTTTCGTTTCATCAAACCATGTTTCTGCTTTCGAGTTGAAAGCTCTGTTCGAGCAGGCAAGCAGGCAGGGACCAGTTTCAAATTAAAGATGGACTAAAATCTATAAGTGATAAATATATGCGGCAGTTACCCGGCTCCACAGCCAATATATCTTCTTTGACTGATAAATAGAAAAAAATACATAAATAAAAAAGTGGGGACCGAAAGTGCTGCCATCTATTGTTTCTACCCATTTCTGTTCATGATTTCAGCTGAGTTTCATTCGGTTTTTCGCACTTGGGATTGCGGTAGAGAAATGGTATCAGATGTACCTCTTATACTTTAAAAGTTCTCTCATTGCTAAAGAAATTACAGTTTATCCTTTACTCCTTTCTAAGTTAGAAACTTGGCCTACGGCAAAAAGGTCAACTTTTGAACTAAGACGATAGATTTTTTTTTGACGGCATTCGATAGCTCTTCATGAGCTGATCAAAGTATATGTTAACCATTTTTTTGGTAGAAAAATTCCTTCATGAGATATGCCAGTTTGAAAGTTTAAAGGGGTTGACATCTTCAGTAGTAAGGTACAAATTGAAACCAAAAATAGGCTGATACGGAAATGGTATCAAATATGCCTCTTAAACTTTAAAACTTCTCCCATTGCTAAAAAAATTAGAGTTTATCCCTTGCTAATTTCTAAGCGATGACGTTAGAAACATGGCCTACGGCAAAAAAGTCAACTTTTGAATTAAGACAGATTGATTTTTTTTCGACGGCAGTCGATAGCTCTTGAGCTGATTAACGTATACGTCATCCATTTTTCCGTAGAAAAATTCCTTCATGAGATATACCAGTTTGAAAGTTTAAAGGGGTTGACAACTTAAGTAGTAAGGTGCAAACTGAAACCAAAAATTGGCCGATACCAGTTATGAGACATATAGGGGAGTTTTAAGCAACAGTCGGCTGTTAGCTCATAATCATCTTCCACAATGAGGGGTTCGCAACTTTTGCTAGTTGGTTTACCTATTATTTGTTCCCGATGTATTTGATGGTAAGGCCAATTTGGTTCCAACGGTAAGACATGTGGAGGACTTGTAAGTAATAATCGGCTCTTAGCCTACAATCATCTTTAGCGATGAGGGGTTTGCAACTTTTGCTAGTTGCAATGAGTTCGCAACTTTTGCAAGTTGGTGTACCTAGTATTTATTTTAAGATCCGTACAGATTAACAACTTCAGCGTTTAATCGAAGCGAGGAAACAAAACCAAAGTGTTGCTCTCTCAACATTTTACTCGGCGAAGCCGAACAAAGGATGCCGCAAGACCTCACGTTGTCCATGCAACGTAGATCTAGTTTTTTTTCATTTCATTCTTTAGCTCACTTTTTGTTTTCATTTATCTTAGAAATAAAGATATTCAACAAGCAACAATGCGATTTTTATACTTTAGACTTCAGACATTTCAATTCTTAGAACCATTTTATCCCTGAAAATGCTAGTCCCATATTATCCGAAGTTGACACTCGGTAGTTACAAGCGATAACAAACCAAAAGGCTTCTTTCCAAAGAGAAATCACTGCGTTATAAAGCTATTGGTTGCAATTGCGAAGGGATATTTACTTATGAAGAGTAGGTAAATGAGATACATTTGAGGCAAAAGATGTCTCAGTGTCTCCAACTCTTTTTTTATTATTTGTACCGATATTCAACACGAACAAATACGGTTTTTACGGTTTAGATTTTCGACATTTCAATTCTTGGAACCATTTTATCCCGGAAAATGCTGGTTTCATATTACCCGAAGTCCAATCTCGGTAGTAACAAGTGATACCGAACCAAAAGGCATCTTGCATCTTTCCAAAGAGAAATTGCTACTACTACTACTACTAACCACTCACTGCAGCACCAAGCCCCCTGAGGCCAACACAGCCACAAAGAGAAACTACCAATTCCAAACAGTTCGTGGTAACGAACTGTAGTAAGGAGCGACCCAGCTCAATAGTAACCGAAACTCTAAAAAACGGAACTTCGATGCTAAAAGATATATCTTTCAGCATAAATTTTTATGCTGACTTTAAATATATAAGTTTCATCAAATTTAGTCTTTGTCATCAAAAGTTACGGGCCTGAGAAAATTTACCTTATTTTGGAAAATAGGGGAAATCACACCATCGCATTCAGCGCATCAGAGAACCCTATAGAAAAAATGTCAAGGTCCAATCTACAAAAATGTGGAGTTTCGTATTTTTTGCCAGAAGACAGATCACGGGTGCGTGTTTATTTGTTTGTTGTTGTTTTTTTCCCCAGGGGTCATCGTAACGACCAAGTGGTCCTAGAGTGTTGCAAGAGGGCTCATTCTAGCGGAAATGAAAAGTTCTAGTGCCCTTTTTAAGTGACCAAAAAATTGGAGGGCACCTAGGCCCCCTCCCCCGCTCATTTTTTTCCCAAAGTCAACGGATCAAAATTTTGAGATAGCCATTTTGTTCCGCATAGTTGAAAACTTAATAACTATGTCTTTCGGGATGACTTACTCCTCCACAGTCCCTGGGAGAGGGGCTGCAAGTTACAAACTTTGACCTAAGTTTACATACAGTAATGGTTATTGGGAAGTGTATCAACGTTTTCAGGGGGATTTTTTTGGTTTGGGTGTGGTGTTGAGGGGAGGAGAGGGGGCTATGTGGGAGGATATTTCCTTGGAGGAATATTTCATGGTGGAAGAGAAACTAAAATGAAAAGGGCACAGGATTTTCTAGCATTACTATTAAAAAAACAATGAAAATATAAACATGAAAAAGTTTTTTCAATTGAAAGTAAGGAGTAGCATTAAAACTTAAAACGAACAGAAATTATTAAGCATATGAGGGGTTCTAAAAATACTTTTGCATAAAGAGCGAGGTATTTAGGAGGAGATAAATACTTCGCTCTTTATGCTAAAGTAGTTTTAGTAATTTCAACTATTTGTTCTACGGCCTTTCTGATTCAGGGGTCATTCTTAAAGAATTGGGACAAAACTTAAGATTTAGTGTGAAGAGCGAGGTATTAACGAGGGGACAAACCCCCTCATATATATAAACAAAAATATAAAAATATAAAAGTTTGTTACGTAAGTTAATTCTTAAGTTACGTATATTTTTTACTAATAAAAACGTTCGTTAAAAATTAAGAGCTCATATGGCACTTGTGACGAGGCAAGAAGAGCTAAGAGCCAAGAGATCATATGGTATGAGCTCTAACAAAATTCTATGAATCAATAGATGGATTTAAAAGGAAAATAAGAGGCTTAATGCCGGTCAAGATTTAAAATAAGGGATCTGAGTCACTATGTCCTTCTAAATATCAAAATTCATTAAGATTCGATCACCCACTCGTAAGTTATCAATACCTGATTTTTTCTAACTTTTCCTCTCCCTTTAGCCAACCAGATAGTCGAATCTGGGAAAAGGACTTTATCATGTCAATTTGTGCAGCTCCCTGACACGCCTACCAATTTTCATCGTCCTAGCACGTCCAGAAGCACCAAACTCGCCAAATCACTGAACCCCTCCCCCCAACTCCCCCAAAGAGAGCAAATCCAGTACGGTTCCGTCAATCACGTATCAAGGAAATTTGCTTATTCTATCCACCAAGCTTCATCCCGGTTCCTCCACTCTAAGTGTGTTCCAAGGTTTTCCCCTCCAACTCCCCCCAATGTCAAAAGATCTGGTCGGGATTTGAAATAAGAGCTCTGAGACACGGATTCCTTCTAGATATCATATTTCATTAAGATCCGATCACCTATTCGTAAGATAAAAATACCCCAATTTTCAAGTTTTCCAAGAATTCCGGTTTCCCCCTCCAGCTCCCCCCAATGTCACAGATTCTGGTCGGAATTTAAAATTAGAGCTTTAAAGCACCAGATCCTTCTAAATATCAAGTTTCATTAAGCTCTGGTCACCCTTTCGTAAGTTACAAATACCTCAATTTTCAAAATTACCCCCCCCCCCAACTCCACCAAAGAGAGAAGATCCGGTCCGGTTATGTCAGTCACGTATCTTAGACAGGTTTTTATTCTTCCCATCTAGTTTCATCCTGATCTCACCGCTTTAAGTATTTTCTAAGATTTCCAGTCCCCCCCAACTGCCCCCCCCCCAATTACGCTAGATCCAGTTGAGATATAAAATAAGAGATCTGAGTTACGAGGTCCTTCTAAACATGAAGTTTCATGAAGATCCGATCACTTCTTCGTAAGTTAAAAATACGTCATTTTTTCTAATTTTTCAGAATAACCCCCCCCCCCTAATAGGGCGGATCCATTCCAATTATGTAAATCACGTATATAAGACTCCTGCTTATTTTTCCCACCAAGTTTCATCCCGAGCCCTCCAATCTAAGCGTTTTCCATGACTTTAGGTTCCCCCACCCCAAACTCCCCCCAATGTCACCAGATCCGGTCGGGATTTAAAATAAGAGCTTTTTGAAACACGATATCCTTCTAAATATCAAATTTAATTAAGATCCTATCACCTTTTAGTAAGATAAAAAATACCCCAATTTTCACGTTTTCCAAGAATTCCGGTAAGTTACAAATACCTCAATTTACAAAATTAAACCCCCCCCCCCCCAACTCCACCAAAGAGAGCGGATCTGGTCTGGTTATGTCAGTAACGTATCTTAGACATGTTTTTATTCTTCCCATCCAGTTTCATCCTGATCTCCACCGCTTTAAGTATTTTCTACGATTTCTGCCCCCCCCCCAATCACGCTGGATCCGGCAGAGATTTAAAATAAGATATTTGAGTTACAAGGTACTTCTAAATATGAAGTTTCATGGAAATCCGACAACTCCTTCGTAATTTAAAAATGCGTCATTTTTTCTAATTTTTCAGACTTAACCCCCCCCCCCTCCAATAGAGCGGATCCGTTCCAATTATGTAAATCAGGTATGTAAGACTTCTGCTTATTTGTCCCACTAAGTTTCATCCCGATCCCTCCAATCTAAGCGTTTTCCATGATTTTAGGTTCCCCCACCCCAAACTCCCCCCAATGTCATCAGATCCGGTCGGGATTTAAAATAGAGCTTTGGGACACGATATCCTTCTAAATATCAAATTTCATTGAGGTCCGATCACCCGTTCGTAAGTTAAAATACCTCGTTTTTCTCTAATTTTTCAGAATTAACCCCCCCCCAACTACCCCAAAGAGAGCGGATCTGTTCCGGTTATGTCAATCATGTATCTAGGACTTGGGATTATTTTTCCAACAAGCTTCATCCGATCCCTCCACTCTAAGTGTTTTCCAAGTTCTAGGTTTCCCCCTCCCAACCCCCCCCCCCAATGTCACCAGATCCGGTCGGGATTCAAAATAAGAGCTCTGAGACACGATATCCTTCTAAATATTAAACTTTATTGAGATCCAATCGCCCGTTCGTAAGTTAAAAATACCTAATTTTTCAGAATTAATACCCCCCCCCCCCCCCAACTACCCCAAAAAGAGCGGATCCGTTCCGGTTATGTCAATCATGTATCTAGGACTTGTGCTTATTTTTCCCACCGAGTTTCATCCCGATCCTTCCACTTAAGTGTTTTACAAGATTTTAGGTTTTCCCCTCCCATATCCCCCCCCCAGTGTCACCAGATCAAGTCGGGATTTAAAATAACAGCTCTGAAACATGATATCCTTCCAAACATCAAATTTCACTAAGATCTGGTCAACCGTTCGTAAGTTAAAAATACTTCAATTTTTCTATTTTTTTCCGAATTAACGGGCCCCCACTCCCCCCAAGATGGTCAAATCGGAAAAACGACTATTTCTAATTTAATTTGGTCCGGTCCGTGATACGCCTGCCAAATTTCATCGTCCTAGCTTACCTGGAAGTGCCTAAAGTAGCAAAACCGGGACCGACAGACCAACAGAATTTGCGATTGCTATATGTCACTTGGTTAATACCAAGTGCCATAAAAACGTTCAGAAATTAAATAAAAAAACTAGTTTTTTAACTGAAAGTAAGGAGCGACATTAAAACTTAAAACCAACAGAAATTACTCCGTATATGAAATGGGTTGTCCCCTCCGCAATCCCTCGCTCTTTACGCTAAAGTTTGACTCTTTGCCACAATTCTATTTCTTAAAACAATTAAAAACTTTAGCGTAAGGAGCGAGGGATTGCGGAGGGGACAACCCATTTCGTATATGGAGTAATTTCTGTTCGTTTTAAGTTTTAATGTCGCTCCTTACTTAGGTTAAAAAAACTAGTTTTTTTTATTTAATTCATCAATAAGAATAACGATATGGGAATAATCGTTATAGGAATAATGATATTCAACCAGCACAAATACAATTTTTACGATTTAGACTTCAGTATTTTCCATTTTTAGAACAATTTTTTCACTGAAAATCATGATCTCATACTACCCGAAGTTTAAAATCGGCAGCAACAAGTGATACCAAATCAAAAGTCAACTTGCATCTTTCCAAAGAGAAGTTACTACTACTATTAACAACTCACTGCAACACCAAGCAGCATGAGGCTAACACAGCTTCAAAGAGAAATTATCGATATTCAACAATAGGAATAACGATTTAGGAATAATCGTTACTGGAATAACGATATTCAACTAGCAAAAATGCGTTTTTTACGATTTAGACTTTGTACATTTCAAGTTTTAGAACCATTTTATACCTGAAAATGCTGGTCTCATATCACCCGAAGTTTCAACTCGACAGTAACTAGTAATATGGACCAAAGAGAAATTTTAGGGGAGAGGGAGGGGGATATTTGGATTTTCTGTAATGCAGTTTTAATTTCCTGTTTACGAATATGTCGAAGCAGAGATAAACGGTGATAAAATCTATCAGCTAGGCTTAAAGATAGAACCCATACCTCTAGTGGAAAGCATTTCTGACTAGTAGTTTTTAGCGCTAAAATTCTAATTAATTACACTTATAACTCTAAAAAACTTGCACTTTTGACTGTTTTCCTTCTTTTGTAATAATTAAAAAAAGAGCAACTATTAGTTCATACAAACCTCATGTAAAGACCTCCAGCTTCAATGGAGAGGCCAAAATCTATTTGAAAGTGTCTCATAAAATCCTGTGTGGCAAGGATAACTTTATCCTTTGGCATGAAGCGAACAAAATGAGAGCCAATCTCAGATAATTGGTCAAAATCGTCTGGATGTTTACAATCAGAATCTGTAAAATAATAATGCAGCTTAATTTGAATAGACACACCGAGGAAATGAAAAATAAATGATAAGGATAGGAGACTACAGAGTTTCACAGGTCTATATATTTATCTGTGCGTGGGCCACCCGCCAAAAGCGGGTTCTAGACCGTCATCCGTTGGTATTTTAAATTATGGCGCGTTTCAACTTTGAATATTGTTTATATTGTAATCTATATACCCAGGCTTCAGACCCATGCGATACAGATGCTCGATAGCCTGACATTATAGGTGACTGCTATTACTAAGCAAGAAAAGATACGATACTTATTTTTTTTAAATTACTATCAGCAGCCCTGAAGGGCCGTATTCAAATCTCGGGTTCCAAAACCTAAAACAAGAGAGAGACTACTAGTCAATTTTTAACAAAGCTAGACTTTTTAATTAACAAATATAATGAACTAGAGTTTGTATATACCCTGCAAAATCTGTTAAGCATCGGTAAGCATTCATTTACGCCTATTTGTTGCTCATTGAAGTTTATCAGCCCACTTACGCTAATTTGATGCCCTAGCAGTGTAACAGTCGAAAATTGTCATTTTGTTCATTTTTTTGAAGAGACTGGAATGGAAGCGAATAATAAGACAATACCAAAATCTTACAACTTCGGAATTCCAAAGCTTTAAAAAGTCCTGATAGTCTCACATATTCTTTTATCAGTGGGTCCTGGCAATCTTAAAGTAAGTATTTGCTAAAAGTCTGTCATAATGTTATTTTGTGATAGCGAGATTCAGCTAAATTTAATTCGAAGAATCAGGTAATGCTAAAGAAATACTGACATGGATTATTTATTCTAGAAAAAATTCCATCGAATATGAAACATTCATACCAAAATGGCATGATGCAGCGTTAAAAATATATTAATACTGCAACATAAACGCACGTGAACAAAGTAAAAAGGAATAACAAACAAAATCAAAAATTATAATGGTAGCAATGAACAAGAGCCAAGAGCTCATATGGCATGAGTTCTAGCAAAATTCTAAGAATCAATAGATTGATTTAAAAGAAAAATCAGAGGTTTAATTCCGGTCGGGATTTAAAATAAGAGCTCTGAGACACGAGGCCCTTCAAAATATCAAAATTCATTAAGATCCGATCACCCACTCGTAAGTTAAAAATACCTCAGTTTTTCTAATTTTTCCTCTCCCTTTAGGCCCCCAGATGCCCAAATCGGAAAAAAAGACGTTATCAAGTCAATTTGTGCAGGTATCTAACACGGCTACCAATTTTCATAGTCCTAGCACGCCCAGAAACACCCAACTTCCCAAAGCACTGGACCCCCACCCCTAACTCCTCCAAAGAGAGCGGATCCAGTCCAGCTACGTCAATCACGTATCTACGACATTTGCTTATTCTACCCACCCAGTTTCATCCCGATCTCTCCACTCTAAGCGTTTTTCAAGATTTCTTGTCCCCCCTCCAACTCCCCCAATGCCATCAGCTCTGGCCGGGATTTAAAATAAGAGCTCTGAGACATGGGTTCCTTCAAAATATCAAATTTCACTGAAATCCAGTCACCCGTTCGTAAGTTAAAAATACCTCAATTTTTCTAATTTTTACCGAATTAACACCCCCACTCCCCCAATAACAGCGGATTCATTCTGTTTATGTTTATCACGTATCTACGACCTGTGCTTATTTTCCCACCAGGTTACATCCCGATCTCTCCATTCTAAGCGTTGTCCAAGATTGTTTCCCCATCCAACTCCCCCCAATATCACCGGATAAGGTCGGGATTTAGAATAAGAGCTCTAAGACACGAGGTAATTCTAAACATAGAATTTCATTTAGATCCGATCACTCCTTCGTAAGTTAAAAATACCTCATTTTTCAAGCACCGAACTCGCCAAAGCATTGGAAATCCCCCCCACCTCTCCCAAAGAGAGCGGATCCGTTCCAATTATGCCAATCACATAACTTGGACTTGTGCTTATTCTTCTCACCAAGTTTCATCCTGATCTTTCCACTCTAAGCGTTTTCCAAGATTTCTGCCCCCCCCCAAATCCCTCCAATGACAATGGATCCAGTCTGGACTTAAAATAAGAGATCTGAGTTACAAGGTCTTTCTAAATATAACATTTCATTAAGATCCGATCACTCCTTCGCAAGTTAAAAATACCTCATTTTTTCTAATTTTTCAGAATTAACCCTCCCCCAACTCCCCCTAGAGAGCGGATCCGTTCCGGTTATGTCAATCACATATCTAGAACTTGTGCTTTTTCCCACCACGTTTCATCCCGATCCCTCCACTCTAAGCGTTATCCAAGATTTTAGGTTTCCCCCTCCAACTCCCCCAATGTCATCAGATCCGGTCGGGATTTCAAATAAGAGCTCTGAGACACGATATCCTTCTAAATAACAACATTCAATAAGATCCGATGACTCCTTCGTAAGTTAAAAATACCTCATTTTTTTCTAATTTTTCCGAATTAACCCTCCCCCCAACTCCCCCAAGGAGAGCGGATCCGTTCCGGTTATGTCAATCACGTATCTATGACTTGTGCTTAATTTTCCCACCAAGTTCATCCTGATCTCTCCATTTTAAGCGTTTTCCAAGATTGTTTCCCTCTCCAACTCCCCCCAATGTCACCGGATACGGTCGGGATTTAGAATAAGAGCTCTAAGACACGAGGTCCTTTTAAATATCAAATTTCATTAAGATCCGATCACCCATTCTTCAGATAAAAATACATGGTTTTTTTTCAATTTTTCCTTTCCCTTCAGCCCCCCCCCCAGATGGTCTAATCGCGGAAATGACTGAAATCAAGTCAATTTGTGCAGATCCCTGACATTCCTACCAATTTTCATTATCCTAGCACGTCCAGAAGCACTGAACTCTCCAAAGCATTGGAAATGCCCCCCCCCAGCTCCTCCAAAGAGAACGGATCCGTCCCAATTATGTCAATCACGTATCTTGGACTTGTGTTTGTACTTTTCACCAAGTTTTATCCTGATCTCTCCACTTTACACGTTTTCCAAGATTCCCCCCCCCCCCCAACTCCCCCTAATGTCACCGGATCCGGTCGGGATTTAAAATAAGAGCTCCGAGGCACGATATCCTTCAAAACATCAAATTTTATTAAGATCCGATCACCCGTTCGTAAGTTAAAAATACCTCATTTTTTCTAATAATTCCGATTTAACCCCCCCCCCCCCCCCCCAGATGATCGAATCGGAGAAACGACAATTTATAATTTAATCTGATTTGGTTCCTGATACGCCTGCCAAATTTCATCGTCCTAGCTTACCTGGAAGTGCCTAAACTAGCAAAACCGGAACAGACAGACAGACAGGCCAACAGACAGACAGACAGACCGACCAACCGAATTTGCGATCGATATGTCACTTGGTAGATACCAAGTGCTATAAAAAAGACGAGCAAAACAAAATACTTTATAAAGCAAAGATAAAATACAAAAAACAAACTTTTTCGCATGCTGACCAATAGTCTGCGTAGCGCAGGTAAAGATCTCCTGATTCTCTGTCTTCGGCCGGTAATGCCATGTGTGCTTAAGGACAAATCATCCGATGCTTCCCGTGTTTTCCCCGCACATTTCTTAAGGTTTAAATTTAGACCTGGGTCGACTCTGGCTGAGCTTACAGAGTCACACCAAAGAGACCCGTTTTAAACAAAATAATAAGCGACAACAAGACTCGAAACCTGCCCTTACAGACTAAGGATTGCGAGTCTAGCACTCCAACCACTCAGCTGCTACGCTTTGAGTGTAGGCCCTCGTCAGCAACATTTCGGTTTCTAACATCGTTAGACTCACAATAATGCTTCCCATTCTTCAAAAAACTTACGAAGATTCGCTGAAAACGCCGGAGCAGAAACGTTAACAATACTTTTTAGAAAAAACGTGAATTCCAACCTAGAAAGATTACCAGACGTGGAGTCTGGTAAAAGAATCGTCACCTAGAAGAGCGATGTAAATGAAACCGTTGTTTTCGCAGCCAATTTGTCGATGTCTGCACACAAGGTACAGACCCGTATCAAGGGGTTACACATACTCCCCCCCCCAACCGAAATGTTTATCTGACTGGTTAATTATTCTAAAAAATGCACATAAAAAGACTATTTCTCCAAAAAAAGCCACAAAATATTTCTCCGACTCGTAAATTGGTCTTAAAATTCAAGAGAAAAAAAACTCATTCGAGACTGTTAGACGAAGAATACGGTAGTTAAACCCTTCTTTTTAATTCTTTTGGTACCCCCCCCCCCCCTATTGAGCAAAAATCTTGGACACAGCGCTGGAAATGTCCTGAGTAGAATCTCTGTATCTAATCCATGAATTAAAATAAACGACAAAACACTGGAAATATGAGATTAAAAAGCAGAAAAATATGTTCTTTTTGAATTCTCTTTAGAGTTTTCATGTAATTAAGCTTTTGAACAGTTCATTTTCATCAAATTGGATAAATAACTGTCATTGAAATTATAGTTTAATGGCCACTTCAAACTAAGTCAACATAAATCGTACCATCGTCTGATACGCAGTCACGCCTGAGGTTCGTCCTATGTATTTGTGATCTACAAGAGAAAAGAAGCAGACCTCACACCCCCTTTTTTTATTATAACTCATATCATAATTATTTATTACCAAAATCAACCATCATAGTGGCGACCGAGAAAAGGTGATCGAAACAATGATCTTCTTCTGAAGAGAGGAAGGAGTTTCCGACTAATGCATTAATTGGAAACGCCTTTCAAGTAGGCTTCGGACTTTTAGGGTAAGAAGAGTTCGTAAGTTCTAGGCATTAAAATCTTACGTACAAAACGTTAGGAATCGTATTTGGTACCTTCAGAGAAGAAGAAGAATTAGCATTTGTTTGAAGAACTTTTCCGAAACCGTTTCAGATTGTTTTCTAAGATGGAATTGGGGATAAATGCTTCGTAATTAGGAAAAAATCCCCTTTCATTTCTTTTGAGGTTCCTCGATTAGTTTCAAGTATTCAAGTTTTCACTTATTTACAGAGCTTCAAAACTTCGGAATAAACTGAGTATAATATCAAGGAAATAAGTAGCTTTGGCCAGTTTAAGTCTGATTTACGTGTGGAGTTGCTCGGTAGGTATACTTTTGAAACAGATTAATTAAAATGAATTTTCCATAGGTTATTCACTTGTAATTTTTTTTTTTTTGGGGGGGGGGGGGGGTCACGGAAGGTAATGTATTGTTTATGTTTTTTTTATTGTTGTTGGTTTCACAGCTTGTTAGTTGCACAGCCTCGCAAGCTTCGCTTATGTTGTGCTATTGGTTAAGAAATGTTTATTCCTAATAAAATTGTTCCACTAAAAATTGTTCTACTACTTACGAACGCTTATCAATTCTGATTAAAGCATTTTTCCTAATAAGCTTTAGATATAGCCAAATTCTTTTCTGTATAGACCCCAAATATTTGAGGCTCCTACAGATTGTATAATTTATCCAAATATGGTGCAAGCTATGATGCGTTCTAACAACTTACGTTATTATATTTCCCCCACAAAAGAACCAACATTAAAAAGATTTCGTGTCTCAGTACCATGTTTTCCCAGACAGTGGCTTATCAAAAAGACTCTAAAAAGAAATATTGGAGTAAGCGTCCTCAGACAGCTTTCCGCGCAATTCTTTATAGGTGATCTACCAAAAAAGACGAAAACACGAGACATTAAAGCAAAGCTAGGCAATTACCATTAGAACTTGCAACTTTGAAACCTTCGTAATCAACAACTGGAAGAAGAAAAACATCTGAATTAGTCAATATTGACCAAATTCTAGTATCATTGTTCTTATAGCCAGCCGCTAGATGTCTCCCAAGCCGAACTATGAGCTCTCTCCCAATCGGCTCACTTGCATAAACCCCACCAGCTAATAAGATTTGAGGTTTCCTCCTTCCGAGAGCCTGAAATAGAAGTTAAAATTACGTTTTAACCGTTTTGACGAGGCATCACTGGTATATATGGCAATTTTTTCCATTTATCTCTTTAATAAATTTTCAAAATAACATTTTACTATTAATACTAATTTAGATAATGGTTATCATTTCTGAATGAGTTATAAATAGCATTTTTTTCCCTCAATTGCCAGTTTTCTTTTAGACACGTTTTTTGATTTTTGTTTATTATGAGTTGTGATTCACACTTTACTACGTTGCAGCTATCCCTGCAACCATGGTCTTTTTTTAACGTCAGAATATCTACATTAATCAGCATTAATCAGAATACATTGATCAAGATGGTCGGCCCGCCGCCGGCAGGGACTGTAAAGTCTAATGCCGCATTCTTTACTTTCTTTTTTTCTTTTTACATTAATCAGCCCAAGAATTAGTTAGCCGAGCAAGTGCATATACAAATGGACAGGATGGGACACTTGTCAGAACACTTAGCATAAATAGAAGGATAAAAGAAAATACATTAAAAGATAAAAGGCTAAATATGGAAGATCCCTTTTATAACAAATACGGAGTCTAAAATATTTCTGAAGTTTGTCTAGCAAGCTTACGTCGTTTATCGCAGTTTTTAGGAAAAGACCCCCCCCCCCAAATTCAAAACTGACGGTTTTCAATCAACAATAATTACATAGTCACGTACAAGATAATATAACACACGTGTCTTATGAAAAATTGCTTCTCTGCTGTATGATAGCATATTTGAGTGACTCCGTCGCCTCATTCCCTGAAATATCGTCTTGAAATATCGTTAGAAACAAGTTTTCCAAACATTATTTGCAATACATATTACGAAAAAAAACAAATGAATGACTTTATCGTATACAAATGATGACTTTGTCGTATGACTTTATCGGTACAAAATAATGTTTAAACTTTAAATATATCAAATAAGAAAACATTTCATATATAGCCGAACCTTTTATGTGTGACTCCTTAGACATACCGAGATAATGTACACATTTGGTTCCTTATGTGACAGAATTGTAGACCTTTTTTAAGAGAAAGTTTAAGAGAAGTGGGAAGCAGAATACACATTTAATGCCCTACTGTGGCAAAAACTCATGTTGACTTCCTTAATTTCTTTCCCTATGGATAAAGATCTTCTTGTAAGGTTACTTTTGCATATTTTTGAAACCAAAAAAAAAAAAAAAAAAAAAAAAAAAAAAAAAAAAAAAAAAAAAAAAAAAAAAAAAAAATCAATTCAAAGAATCTAAAATTTCGCACAGAGCGAAGTTTGAACTTAAAACCAATAAAAATTCGATACTTAGAATAGAATATGATTTATTGGCTAAAATAGCACACAAACTAGCATAAGCACGTCAGAACAATTATAATTACAATGATAAAATAAATGTTAAGGGATAAACATAGTTACAAAGTTAAATCAATTATTAAAATGCGAAACAAAATAGGGAACGAAAGAGTTTTTGTACCTCATTGTCAACATTTGAAGACACAAGTCAAGTTGAGTATTTGGAGCTCTACGAGCATTAAGTCTTGTATTGGGAAGGATTGGGGGGTTTTCTTTGAAGGGGGGAAGAAGACGTCGATGATAGTCAGAACTAAAGGAAGTGACGTCGTGATTCCAATGTAGTGAGTTCAAGTCTAGCCAAACCTTCATCATAAGTAGTATAGGACGTCCCCAGTATAATTTTTATTGCTCTTTTTTGAATGCTTTCAATTTTAGAGCATTGGGATTTGGTGAATCCAGGGCGCCAGACAGGTTAAGCAAGGTCTTTATAAGATATTCAAGACAAGGTCTTATATAAGAACAATAAATTATTTTAAGGTTCTGGGTTGATATGGAGAACCGTTTAAGAAGGGAGAAAGATTTAAGGAGAAAACCACCTGTTTTAAATAAGTGAAAAGAGTGAGATTTCCATTTAAGGTCATTGTCCAAGTGCACACCAAGTAGCTTAACCATGTTTAAATTTGGGATGCAAAGGTAATTATTAATTGGGGGTATATTTTTTAAAAAGGAGAATAGCATTAAACTGCTTTTCGGTATGCTCAGATTGAGTTTAACATTGGCAAGATCATTCTTTAAGTTGTTAATGAGTGAGTCAAGTTTAACGCCCAAAGTGTTTGAGGTTTGACAAAGGTTAAGTAATGTCAAATCATCCGCAAATTTAAAAGTGTTGTCAAAGTTTGGTAAAACATTGTTAAAAACAATTAAGAATGCTAAAGGACCCAATTTAGTTCCTTGGGGTGCTCCACAGGAAATTGAGGTAAAACCTGATGAATCTCCGTTAGGGAGGACTACACATTGCTCACGACTAGATAAAAAGCTAGCTACTATACGTAAAAGAAAACCTATGACACCTAAAGCCCTCGCATTATCAGTAACTGTCTGATGATCCAAGTTGTCAAAGGCTTTACTAATATCAGCAAAAACAGCCTCAACGTAGGAACTACTTAACTCAAGATGTTTGAAAACAGTGTCAAGTATATAACATAAACAATGGGTGGTGCTATGATTCGGCCTAAAGCCAAACTGATTTGGGTTAATTTTATCTTGAATATCATCAAAGAGGAAATTGTAAATAAAACTTTCCAAAATTTTAGAGAAAATAGAGGTTTTTGATATTGGTCTTAAGTCAGAGAGGACTTTTGGGGTCTTGTTTTTCGGTATAGGTGATATAATAGCTCGTTTAAAACACACTGGAAAAATACCATCTACAAAACATTGGTTAAAAATTGCAGTTAGAGGTACACTTAAATAATGGGCACATTTCACAATCAATTTGGTAGGGATATCACCTGGGTAAACTGACTTATTTGTATCAAGATTTTCGAGTTTAAGCTGGGTCTGATGTATTCCAATCACAGGAATGTCACTCACTGCACTGTTGGCCGGCATATTTTGGAGTGGCGGGTGAGTTTTACAAGTTGAAGTAAAATAATCGTTTATGATGTCTGCACTCACTGGGTTGCCATTACTATCCAGTAAGAGAAACTTAGAAGAGACCTTTCCCATGAGATATTGGATACATTTGTGGAAATTCTTAGGGTTAGAATACAGTAACTTATTGAGCACGTGAGCACCATGCTCTTTTCTTGCTTTATGAATTTCACTAATAACAATGTTTCGTAAGTTTTCGAGATTCCTGGAAAAATCCTTCCTTAAAGAGTCTATCACGTTCATTTATTAGGCACAAAATTTTTTTATTTATCCATGGTTTACAATTGGATTTGTAATTGACTTTTTTCACTGGAAAGTTGTCACAGTATAACTGGAAAAGTTCAGCTAAAAACTTAGAAGCCATTTCATCACCATTGGTGATGAAGGATACATATGTGAAGACATAGGATATTGGCCCAGGATTTGGAGCTAAGTTTTACTTTGAAATGGGCAATCTTCTCGTCAGTAATGGGTCTATATGAATAACTGACCAATGGTTTAGGGGGAAAGGATGATAAAGGGGTCCAAAAGATGCATAGATGGTCACTTGACCCTAATGGAGGGGCTATTTTCGGGGCACAGTAGTAATCTTCAATGTTGGTAAAAATCAAGTCTAGGGTTTTATCACTGCGTGTAGGTGACTTGACTACCTGGTCAAGACTAAGAGCAGCGCTAAGCCACTTTTGGTCTAGCTCATTAAAATCACCACATAATGTAATTGCAGCATAGGGGTACTTGTGGCAAATTCTGTCAGTATAAAGTTGCAGATATGCCGTCAGCTCCTTCTTAAATCCACTACGGGGAGGGTAATAAATAATACAAAAAATAATGCAAGATTCGTCTTTTGGGAGGTTTTTGGGTCTGGTCCAGAGCCATAAAACTTCAGTTTTGGAGTTGTTCTCTATTTCAGAAAATGATAGAATCCGATTTGGGAGGGTACACTTACAAAAAAAGCAACTCCTCCACCATGAGATAGAGGAATACCATCTCTGTCCAATCTGGGCTTTAAATGGGAGTCATAATTAGGAATCGAGCAAGAATCTTCTGTAGCAGACCATGTTTCTGTAAGGCAAGCAATATCAATCTGGTTTTTGCCAAGAATAATTTGTACTTCCTCCATTTTATTTACTAGTGACCTTACATTCGCAAGAAGGATTCTAGGAAATGAGTAGGAGTGACGAATCGTACCAGGGTTATTGGCAAACACTTTCCTAGCCTGGTTTACTATCCCTTTGTCAGCAATAGAGCTGCTGCTGATGGTCTTATGCTCAATTAGTTTTTTGGTCCTCTTGAGAGAGGCTCACTAATACTACCAGCTGTTCTAAACCGTTTGGGTACATCATTGCGAAAGAATGTTTGTAGGCTTTTTCTTTTCACATAAGACATTTGCACAATCTGTCTTTTCAGAGCAATTTCTGATTCTGGCAGCTGAATTAGAAGGGGCTGGTATCTTGAAACAGAGTTCTGAGTGGTTGGTTTTTTCTCCCCCAGCCTGGTTGCCTTTAATATTGTTGGCACTGGAAGTTTGAATTATTTGCTTCACTTGAGTTACATCATCAACTCCTTGTTCCGGTAAATTTTTTACAATAATATTCATTTTTCTCCGTTGTGCTTCATGATGGCAGAAGGTTTCTTCCCTTACAATTTCTCGTATCTCATCAGTCTGCTGGGAAGTCTGGGTGTATTTTTCTTCAATTTTCTGCAACCGAGAGTTAAGGTCCAGAAATGCACCATCTACATATTTATGCATTTCTTCATAGCTAGGCTTCTGGGCAAGCTCAGTTCGTAGCAGAGCTATTTCAGATGAAATCTGTCGGACTGAAATATCAATTCTTGTAATCAAATCATACAGCACCTGGGACTGAGCAGAGAGTTTGGGTATCGGTCTACCAGGTGAAGTAGATAAGGGGTTTGGGTCCTTTCTCGAATCAACTGGGTTCCCATCCACTGTCTGGTGTGATGTGGTGCTATTTGAGGGATTTTTGCCCTGTTTGCGGCACTGAAGGCTGGACTGTAAGAATTTGTTGCTTACCTGATTCTGGTTGTTCGGGTCATTTTTATAATTTACTTCGTGAGAGTGTAACAAGAAAAAGGACAATATAATGAGTACAGTAAACTAGCCTTTGTTTCTTGGTTTTATAAAATAGACAAGACAAGACTTTCCTCTATCAGAGTAAAAACAATGCTGGTTGTAGATATGGATCTGATCAAGATAATCTTGACTTCTTCTTTACTTCTTAAAACCTTTCTATTCACCTCTCACCTTTATCGTAATATAATTGTCTATAATATCAGAAATTATAATTATTTTCGCAACTCATTAATCCTGACCTATATGATATATAAGCCATGAAAATATCAATAAGAGAATTCACAGTTCCCAAGGGAATTTTTACTCAAGTTTCAAAATAATCCGCTTATTTATAATTCATTTGGTCACTGAATTAGTTATTATGAATATATTGGCTACGGGTCAGGTAGTGACGATAATCCTTTACCAAATATGAGTTACAGGTTCAATCTAAAAATAGGTCCTCATACATTGAACTCTGAATCAATACTGAACTGAATCATTACTTCAGAATTTGGCCTAATTACTCCAATCTAGCAACAACCAGGATCCTTCTATGTTGAAGGAGAGTGTCATCACCATTTTACTGTAGTAAATGGTAAGTAGGAATGTATGAACAATTACCATCTCATCGATTATGTACGTATACATAAAAAATCAAGTGGGTACACTTTATGCGTGCGCTCAAGAATCACATAAACTAATCAAGTTAAAAGCGACAAAAATTTATTTAGAATAATTTCAGAGCCTTAAGAATGTAAACTAAATATATATTTACTGTATCTGAAAAGTGTAAACTACACAATAAAATATCCCTCCACAGCTGGAAAAGTGACATCATCATAACAAGCATGTAATGTAAGCCAAACGAAGGCTGGTAACGAAAGGCTATGTTCGCGAGGTTATGAAGTGCTGATAAGCAGAGGGTTCTATTAGACTAGCACCCTCCTCTTGGCCTGGTGTAACCTGTTGGACGAGCAGATTGATTTCATCAGCATTTTCGAAGCTAAAGAGTCAGTTCAGAGTGCTGCTTTGCTGGTATAGACATATAAAATCAATTATTTACACTTGTTCTATATACTCAGACTTGAGCTGCAATCTTCAACCCCAACAAGCTGTGGCAAACAACCCGGTACAAACCTACAAAGATGCCGTAAACTACGCAAGTGTAAACGACAATCAATATATACAAGCTTGCCAAGTGTCGGGGACCTGTAATGTATATATATGGTAGTTTAAATTATGATGTGATTGATATTTTTTTTTAGTTTTGGTTAATATGGGTTGGTGCTAATTCTTTATTATAGCTATTGCTGCGATCATTTATTAAGAAAGTTAATTTAACGTTGGTTAAATATCTTGTTTTCATCTAGTTTTCGTAAAGTAAACGTTTTATTTTTTTTAAAATAAGTTTTAATCTCGCCTTAGGAGATCCAACTTTTGGCATTGATCCTTGTTTTTAGATAAGGTCCGTGTGGCCATAATAAGATTTTGAGCAAGTGTTTGCACTAAAATCTTAAGAATAATAAAGGGACTTGGTCCGATTGGCTTACGATGGGTTTATTTTAGAGTCAATACGAAAACGCATGAGCGATAGGAGCAGGCTTATAAAGCATTATCGAGACCCATAACGATCTACAAATTATACAAACTAAGGTTTCACCAAAAAGGCAATATATAAATTGGACTTATAAAATGTATACTAAAAAACAGTAACTGAAAACGTTATTAACAGCAACCGAGGACACTGAATCTGAATAAAAATTATTGTAGAAAGAAAACTGAACCCAAATTAATTTTTTTTTTAAAGAACAAAGTTTGGCTTAGATGATATTCTGAATCATAACCTTTATGGTAGGCATCGCTGATGATGCTACGAAAAAAAAAACTTACCTCAATACCAAGCTTGACAGGTCGAATATGGGTACTCCAATCACTACCCGATTGAAATTCAGCAATATCTGGCACCTCATTCTCAATTTGAGCAAGAGCTTCGTTCACTTCGCTGTTTGTTAAATATTGATTTGTAGCCACATTTTCTTTGAGGCCAAAATCCATTTCTTTGCTCCACTCTTCAAGATTCTCGGCTTTTAATGTAAAATTCAAAGATGCTTTCTCATTTTTACTTACAGTTACTTTTTGAGTTGAAGATATGTATCTGAAAAGCAAAACAAAATGTAAAAGCGATAGACGCAGCATTGCTCACTTAACTGACTAAGAACTTAAGGACATATTACAAGGAGATAAGATAAGAACATTTTTTTTTTAATTCGAGTGCAAATTTGATAATATAATCTAGTATAAGAGCCTTTAACGAGCTATTGCGCATTGATTAGTCTAGCCAAACTTCCTTAGAGCTCGTCTACATCTGACTTTTCTGGAAAACTAGGCCAGAAATATAGGAAAGTAAACCAATCAAAATGCATCCACAGAGGGTGGTTCATGTCACACCCCATCAAGGCCAGTAGCATAATTTCGTCAAAATCCGGGGGAGGGGGGCAAAGTTGCAGCCAATTTTCCCAAATCAAGTGAAAAAAATGAACCATATAGCATCACAAAGGTGAAGATATAGGAAAGAAAATTACCCCGTTTCTATGGAAGCTTGAATTTTACAGGGTTATCTTAGTTTTCATTAGATTTTTAAAGAAACTAAATATCAGCTGGGGGGCAAGCTGTGTTCTGGGTGAAGGGAGCAAACCGAGGTCAAGAAGGGATAGTTGCCCCTTTGCCTCACAGAACATCACGCCCCTCAAAAAGGCATATATCAACTGGCCAATTCTGTCAGGTTTCCGGCCCAGTGTTTCAGAAAACGCCAAATGTAGACGGGCTTTTACACGTAACTTATTTTGGTAGTTATAAAGTCCTAGGTGTCACCGAATAGATTCTTAATTTTTAAGTCAACATTGGAGTCTTAAATCACTAAAACCGACTCAGTAAGAACAAAATTTCTTAGTCAACCGTTTTTTTTAACATTGTAGACTGACTGAAAAAAAATAAGATTGAATATAACAACATAGATACCCCCGTTTATATGTAGAAATAGGCAGGAGTAAGATTGGACATAGCCACGTCTGAAAACTCTAGGAACTAACGGTTCAAACCTGCCTGTCACAAGCCGCTCAAGAAACGGTAAACGTTTAGCCCTAGACGGTTGGGCAAAAAGGGCAATCTGTCATCCTTCATCCGCACAATGTGCCCTAGCCATCTAAACCTTTCACTCGTTATAGCCCTAGAAAGCAGAATTGAACAACATTTTTCGTACCACCTACTGTTTGGAATACGGTCAGTCAGCCGGGTACCCAGAAAAATCCGTAGGCAATTTCACTGGAAAACATCTAGCAAATCTTCATCCACTTTCCGAAGAGCCCATGCTTCAGAGCCAAATTTGACCACTGTCATCACTTCTAATATTCTAATCTTGGTTTACAGAATTATCTTCGTATTCTTCCAAACTTTTTTTTTAACTGTGAAGAAACACCCTGAGCATTGGCTATTCTATTTTTATGATATTCACTGCTTTCACCGTCTTTGCTAATAATTAATTAAAAAAAAACCTTTTATATGTAAGTTTTTCCGAAAAAGTAAAGAACTCCATTAAACCAAAAAATTAACAAATATAGAATTATATAATAAACCAAGCACACAACTACTACAAATTAACATCAATAAATAAATTAAACACAAAAGGAACAGAAAATAGAATAAATAAGCGAGTGAAACTCAAAACGAGCAGAAATTAACATGAGTAGGATTAAAAACCGTATCTTTTCTAAAAGCCAGAGCATAACTTGCACTTTACTGACGAAAAAAAAAATGTGAATGCGCATTGCAAGTTTAAAATACAGATGCAGATATTTATTCCTTAAAATCTTAAATAGTTTTTGATTTCTTAAAGTTATAAAAGTGAAAACACTTAAAAGAAACATTTCAGTGAGCTTTGATTTAATTTTAAAACAACATTTAGTTTTTAAGCATAATGGGCAAATTACATAGCTGTGGGGTATTGACCTACCCAATAACACTAGAGATATATTTACTAGGCTGTACAGCTATGTTGAACAAAATGGCAGTCCTAAAATTTTGATTAGAAGTGTCTGGAAAAAGCCCTCAATCACTTTTTACTCATAATACTGCACTAGAACTTTTAATTTTCAATCAAATTAGCTTCTTTAAAATATCAATGATATTACAAGCTACGATAGAGCATCACTGTCTATGTCCTTATATGCACTATATTGCTTATATGCCTTTCTATTACTTGCATGCATATAGTTTTTTCGTTTAATTGAAATTCCTCTAAACATTCCCTAAAAGTGTTAATCTATTGTCATTAATGTCGTTAGTTACAGTGACCGTAGAAGCGGCATTAAATGTATACACAGAGTATCTTCTGGCTAGTTCAAAATCCGCAACCTATGAAGGTGAAATTTTCAGATAATATTTCTGTTGTACGGATGACAATCAGCCATCCGAATGCAGGTTGTCAAAGGGCATACCAACATTAATTTAGGAACAGTTTCTTGGATGAAATTAGAAGTTAGAAATTAAAACAACCCTGTTGTGGGGGATGTTGAACTGACCAAAAGACAATATTTGCATCATAATATTACTGCTTCTACTCATACAACAACTGCTACTGATGCTCTTATTATTGCTGCTACTACTACTACTGCTACTGAAGCTAAAACTACTAATATTACCTGTACTCCTACTGCTACTAGCATAACTACTGGTGCTACTGCTACTACTAATAAAGATAAGGGTATTAAGGCGAAATTCTTGGGCAATATTGTAACTGTATTGAAATAAATCGAAACACACTATGCCTGTACAGGCTGTCAAGAGATCGTATCAGAAATGCTTCAGGACCGTTTAATGGTATTAAGTTATAAATTTCATCGTGTGTTGATGGGGATGTTGAAAAAAGGTGCTCTTTGCATACTGCTACTAATGCTACTACTACTACTACAACTATTGCTACGCGTAATCACAGAACCTTTCAACAATGCTGAAAAAATTTATGTCTCAAAACCTTGTTTGAATGTTTGTTATGGGAAATAATTCGCGTGGGGGGTCTCTCAAATCACTTTGACTCTAAAAAATGACACTATAACTTCCAATTTAAAACCAAACGAGACCCATCCGAATTTAATACGACCACCCATTCCATTAAACCATACATGCCTCCAAGGCATAACTTCAAGCCCTTACCCAAGGCTCCGGGAGTTGTGCCAACCCTGGAGGCATTGCTGTATGTTCTTTGTACCATCTTAAACCAGATTGCCATTGTACGATTTCAATCAAATAAATTTGGTGAAATGAGGGGTAGTTGGTTGGGGGGGGGGCTAATTGACCTCCATCACTATTGACTCTTAAGAGAGAAAACTAGAACTTCCAATTTCAACAAATTGAGCCATCTCTAAAGTTTATGCAACGATCTCATCGATAGAAACCCTAAATGCCCCAGGTGCATAACCTACAACCCTCACCTTCAGGTTCTGGTGGTTTGTATCAATTCAAAAGCCTTGTTATATGATATTTGGACTATTTTGAATAAAAGGAATGTCTCAATATATCTATTGAATGCATCTCGAAAAAAAAGACGTAATTGTGTGTGTGATTGGGAGGCAAAAATATTTATGGGGTCTGAATGATAATTTTATGGTGTCTGAGTGATAATCTTAGTGATAATTAAAACTAGAACAAGAGCTAAGAGCTCATATGGCACTTGTGACGAGGTCAGATATTTATATAATATATATGATATTTGGACTATTTTGAATAAAAGGAATGTCTCAATATATCTATTGAATGCGTCTTGGAAAAAAGACGTATTTGTGTGTGTGTTTGGGGGGGGGGATAATATTTATGGTGTCTGAGTGATAATTATATGGTGTCTGATGATAATCTTAGTGAAAATTAAAACTAGAACAAGAGCCAAGAGCTCATATGGCGTGAGTTCTAGCAAAATTCTAAAAATCAATAGATTATTTAGAAAGAAAATCAGAGGCTTAATACCGGTCGGGATTTAAAATAAGAGCTCTTATGTTAAGGAGCTCGGAATCAAAACTCATTAAGATCCGATCACCCACTCATGAGTTACAAAATAACTCATTTTTTCTAATTTTTCCTCTCCCTTCAGCCCCCCAAATGGTCGAAACGAGAAAAACGGCTTTATCAAGTCAATTTGCGTAGGTCCCTGACATGCCTACCGATTTTCATCGTCCTAGCACGTCCAGAAGCACCGTACTCACCGAAGCACTGAACCCCCCTAACTCCCCCAAAGAGAGCGGATCGCGTCCGGTTACGCCAATCACGTATCTACGACATTTTATTATTTTACCCACCAAGTTTCATCCCGATCTCTCCCCTCTAAGCGTTTTCCAAGATTTCCGGTTTCCCCCTCCAACTCCCAAGGTCACCAGATCTGATCGGGATTTAAAATAAGAGCTCTAAGACATGGGTTCCTTCTAAATATACAATTTCATTAAGATCCAGTCACTCGTTCGTAAGTTAAAAATACCTCAATTTTTCTAATTTTTCCGAATCAATATACCCATAAACCCCCCCCCCGCCAAAGAGAGTGGATTCAATCCAGTTATGTCAATCACATATCTGAGACTTGTGCTTATTCTTCCCACCTAGTTTCATCCCGATCTCTCCACTCTAAGCGTTTTCCAGGATTTCATGTTACTCCCCTCCAGCCCCATATGTCCCCGGATGTGATTCGAATTCAAAATGGAGCATCTGGAACATAAGATCTTTAATGTATCAAGTTTCATTAAGATCTGATTCCCCATTCGTAAGATAAAGATACCTCAATTTCCACGTTTTCCAAGATTTCCGATTCCCCCCTCCAACTCCCTCTAATGTCATCAGATCTGGTCAGGATTTAAAATAAGAACTCTAAAGCACAATATCCTTTGAAATATCAAATTTCATTATGCTCTGATCATCCGTTCGTAAATTATAAATACCTCATTTTTTCCCAACTCCCCCAAAGAGAGCCAATCCGGTCTGGTTATGTTAATCACGTATCTAGGACTTGTGATTATTCATCCCACCAAGTATCATCACCGATCTCTCCACTCTAAGCGTTTTCCAAGATTTCCGCTTTCCTCCTCAAACTCCCCCCAATGTCACTGAATTCAGTCATGATTTAAAATAAGAGCTCTGAGACACGAGGTCCTTATAAATATCAAATTTTATTAGGATCCAATCACCCGTTCGCAAGTTAAAAATACCACGTTTTTCTAATTTTTTCCAAATTACCAAATTACCCCCCCCCCCCAAACCCCCCCAAAGAGAGCGGATCCGGTCCAGTTATGTCAATCACGTATCTAGGCGCTTTCCAAGATTTCCGGTTCCCCCTCCAACTCCCCCCAATGTCACTGGATCCAGTCGGGATTTGAAATAAGATATTTTAGTTACGAAGTCCTTCTAAATATGAAATTTCATTAAGATCTGATCACTCCTTCGCAAGTTAAAAGTACCTCCTTTTTTAGAATTTTTGAGAATTAACCCTCCCCCTCCAACTCCACCAAAGAGAGCGGATCCGTTCTGGTTATGTCAATAGCGTATCTAGGACTTGCGCTTAGTTTTCCCACCAAGTTTCATCCCGATCCCTCCACTCTAAGCATTTTCCAAGATTTCAGATTTCCCCCTCCAGATCTCCCCAATGTCATCAGATCCGGTCGGGATTAAAATAAGAGCTCTGAGACACGATATCCTTCTAAATATCAAATTTCATTAAGATCCAATCGCCCGTCCGTAAGTTAAAAATACCTCATTTTTCTCTAATTTTTCCGAATTAACCGTCCCCCCACTCCCTCTTCAGATGGTCGAATCGGAAAAAGAGCCTGTATATAGCCAATTTAACATGAAGAAACTCGTCAAGGAGAGGTTTGGTGATGGAGTAGGGATTGCATAGACCGACAGTAAGGCTAGTGTTGTCGAATTAAGGCCCACGACTCATACTATACTGCGAAACTTTTACGCACAACCAAATGATAGCACTGAAAACCGGAAGAATATGAACACTATTAGCGCGGCTGCTGAGTTGTTGAAGAGCGACATAAAAAGTTTCACTCAAGATATGACGGAGTATGTTAAGACAGACAACCTGAAAAATCTCGAAGAATATTTGAGCTGCCTGCCACAGACTCTAACGTTTTTCCTGAAGAGCTTATTCGAGGGCAAAGATACTAACTGAAAATAGCTGTCATTAGCCAAAGCATCATGCAAGCCATTCGATCTAGGGCCATCAAATGTCCTCTCCATGTGGGACTCGCAGTGAAGGTTCATCATCATCAAGGAAGCCGCAGTCTATTTGACACACTCAGCGCTATGGGCTTCTGTTCATCTTACTACGAGACCAGTTTGTTTGAGCGAAATGATTCACCGGGAAGGCACCGCCTTCCCTTCCCTCAGAATTTCATTGCAATTGCAAGGGCAAGTGTTTGACGCTATGATATTCTTGCAAAAGCATGTCTTAAAATGTAGCTGGGGTTGTGACAACTGTGAAGGAACAGGCTATTCTAACTGCGAAACAGTTGGTGTCAGATACCTTGAAGACGAAGGTAGCGAAGAAGAAGAACAAATTTTTGAATAGCTTTGCCACTATCCAATGAATCTCTGTGTTAGTGTAATTTTTATCTGCATTATGTAATTGATCTCTATGTTGCGAGGTTGACCACCTTTTTCACAATTCTCCTAGACTAAATGACAATTGAGTTTGTTGAGTAAAATATATTCTCTAATTTCAAGAGACTGAAAGTTTGGAATCGTGGCTACCTTTCAAACCAGCTAGAACTTCGTGTCTTCAACAATCCGGTTGTGTATTCTTCATGTTTGTCAAATTTGGTTTTTAAAGAATAAAAACAGCGCGGAATTTTCACGTTTAAAATGGCACACGGCAACTGTAAATTACACCGTCACAAACGAAGAGATGCGGAGACGGCTTAAATCAATAGACTAGGGAGGAAGTGGATTGAAAAGTTAGACCTCTAATACCTCCAGCTTGCTTCAACTGTAAAAAACTATGCCTTACTATTCTACTTTTAACATCTTCACTGTAACCATATTCCTTACGTCCACCAAGGTAAGTAAAACCACACATTTAGTCTGTTTTCCCTAGCGACATGTCGAAAACCCTTACTTACTTCTTGTCTAAAGGACGCAGTTTTCTTGAAATTAATTCTTAAACTCAATCTCACATCACATACCCTCAAAACCTCCAAAAATATCTTGACCAAAATTTTTGTCCAGAATGCCTAAATAATTCGCAAAGTCAAATACATGAGTATGACATTCATGCGTAGTAGCTCATAGTACCATCATGCTCTCGTGCAATCTTAGGGTAAGCTCGACACGAAAACATACACAAAAAAATCCACAAAAATGGTGACAAACACATCCCTGCTATGGTTCTACCTTAACACCAAAGCAACAACTAAACTTGCTTCAAACTTTAGAAGCGGCAATAATACTTTCATATATATTACCACTTTGACATACTTCTGGGCTGTACAAGGATGACGTCAATGTCGAAGCTCTTCTACCTGCCTAGTTAAACGTAATAAAAGGTTCTGATAATTCGAGTTCTCGATTACTAATTCAGACATTAAAATTTGGTCAAATTATCATCCCGCTTTCGTCAAGTCACGGTGTTTTTCATATTAGACTTTATCTATAGCATCTTTTTGTCTTATTTAATACTAGCTGTTGGGGTGGCGCTTCGCGCCACCCCAACACCTAGTTGGTGGGGGCGCTTCGCGCCCCCCCCCCAAGCCCCACCACGCGCGTAAGTCGTTACGCGCCATTGTAGTTGTGTCCCTATGTCCCACCTGTGAATATATATATATATATATATATATATATATATATATATATATATATATATATATATATATATATATATATATATATATATATATATATATATATATATATATGTTTTTAACTACGTAAAACTTGCGAATATACAACATTCTTTGCTGTCCCATTGTCTGTGCATATAAATAGATTGTCAGGTTTACCGACTCTTGAACATGCAACATATAATGGTCCATGGGAAAACAATCCGTATTCAGATCTATACCTCATGATTCTAATGATTGCCCTTGAGCTTTGTTGATGGTGATTGCTAATCGACCATTCCCTGAGTCGCCATCGTCATTTATATATCCCCCTGTGCACCCCGGCGTCCCCTTTGTAGTTATGTCCCTGTGTCCCGGTCGTCATTTATATTCCCTGTGTCCCGGTCGTCATTTGTGTCCCGGTGTTCCAGTCTGTGATTTCTCTTTGAGTGTCCCGGGCGTCATTTATATTCCTTGTGTCCCGGTCGTCATTTATATCCCCCTGTGCCCCCCGGCGTCCCCATTGTAGTTGTGTCCCTGTGTCCCGGTCGTCATTTATATTCCCTGTGTCCCGGTCGTCATTTGTATCCCGGTGTCCCGGTCTGTATATACATTCGTTTTTTAGTTTTGTTTTTCTCCTTTATTTTTTTCCTTTTTTCTTTTTTTTCTTTTTTAGTTTATTTAGATTTTTAGATTTTTAGTTTTTTTATTAGTTTTTAGTTTTTTTGTAGTTTTTTACCATTTTTTTAGTTTTTTTAGTTTTTTTTTTTACTTATGTCCTGGTCGTCATTTATACTCCCGGTGTCCCGGTCGTCATTTGTGTCTCGGTGCTTTGTTGATTGCTAATTTATATTATATTTATATTTATATTTTTTATATTTATTAATATTTTTTTAGTTTTCTTTTTCTCTGATTTTTCAGTTTTTTCCTTTTTTTTAGTTTTTTCTTTTTTAGTTTTTAGTTTTTTTTTGTTTTTTACCTTTTTTTAGTTTTTTTAGTTTTTTTAGTTTTTTAGCTTTTTTAGTTTTTTTATTAGTTTTTAGTTTTTTTAGTTTTTGCCTTTTTTTAGTTTTTTCAGTTTTTTTTTAGTTTTTAGTTTTTTACCTTTTTTTAGTTTTTTAGCTTTTTTAGTTTTTTTCTTTTTAGTTTTTTTTTGTAGTTTTTACCTTTTTTAGTTTTTTTTCTTCTTTTGTATTAGTGTGAAATAATTCAGACGTCATATGCGGACAAACACGACGTCACTCAACAGACAGACAGACAGACATAACCCACAAACAACTTATTTTTATATATATTTATTCATATTTTTTAGTTTTCTTTTTCTCTTTTATTTTTCAGTTTTTCCTTTTTTTTAGTTTTTTTCTTTTTTAGTTTTTAGTTTTTTTTTAGTTTTTTACCTTTTTTTAGTTTTTTTTAGTTTTTTTAGTTTTTTAGCTTTTTTAGTTTTTTATTAGTTTTTATTTTTTTTGTAGTTTTTGCCTTTTTTTATTTTTTTCAGTTTTTTTTTAGTTATTAGATTTTTACCTTTTTTTAGTTTTTTTTAGTTTTTTAGCTTTTTTAGTTTTTTTTTCTTTTTAGTTTTTTTTGTAGTTTTTACCTTTTTTAGTTTTTTTCTTCTTTTGTATTAGTGTGAAATAATTCAGACGTCATATGCGGACAAACATGACGTCACCTGATCCATCCACAGATCCACACACAGACAACTTATTTTTATATATATAGATTTACAAAAGGGTCTAGATATAGCAATTTCCTTTCAACTGAGGCCTTAAACAGCTCTCTTCAGAATGTTCAAGTACCCCGTTAGCGGTGACAAAAAAAACAAAAAAAAAACGACACACCAGTGCTGCCCATACAAAAAAACAGGGATTTTCCTTGGGGTTCTCAGCAATGGCGATCTCAATGTAGTTTTCATCCCGATCCGACACTCTTTTGAGGGTTTCAGGCTGTTTTTCCAAATTCTTATAAATTTGCTTTCGGAATGGACTTTTACCTTAAAGATTAATCAAAACTATAGCTACCATTTCTGAATCAGCTTTAAATGGCCATTTTCTCTCATTTGGTAGTTTTTTTTCAAAAAGCATTTTTTTAAAATTTCGGTTGCTATGGGCCGTGGTTTGTTCTTAGCAAGTGTCTTAGTTGTACAAGTTCTTCAAAAAAAAGCTACATTTAATTTGGCTAGGTACAATAGTTTTCAAAAATATAAATATTATTTTATGAGGTCTGCAGAGGAAAAATCGGTATAAAAAATAACATTAGGTTCATTAAATCATATTTAGGGACATAATTTGATTATTCAAGTTATCTATTTGGTAAATTTTTTTGGAAAAGTAAGCATTTTGAACTAATCGATGCAATAGCCACAAATGCATCTATTGATTCAACAAGACAATTGAAAACATTCAAAAATTGATTATTCAAGTTATCTATTTGGTAAATTTTTTTGGAAAAGTAAGCATTTTGAACTAATCGATACAATAGCCACAAATGCATCTATTGATTCAACAAGATAATTGAAAACATTCAAAAAATTGGAGTTACAAAAGACAAATTTGGAAAAAAATAAAGTGAACATGTTTCAACTTTCAAATTTACGCGCCAAAGATTATATAGAAGTAAACAGAAATCTATTTGTTGTACACTTGAATGCTTTGTAGGTTCATTTTTAGAATTATTTGATGATTTCGATTTTGCAATATATGCGTGGATACAGCATCCGTTTATCGACGAAGAAGATGACGAATTTGGATCACCAAGTAATGGAATAAAAAAAAGAGAATTGACTGAATTATCTTGTGACACTTCTTTGATACAGAAATTCCAGATGTATTTCTAATACAATTTTGGCAATAATGTAGTATTTTAATTAATGTATAATTAAAATTGAATATTATATTTTGACAAATGAAGCTTTAACAATAGTGCAATCGTTTGCGAGATCTTATTGAAGCGAAACATGTTCTTGAGCATTAGCTGAAATGAAATCGAAATTTCATAATCGTTTGGTTGTAGAAAAGGAGCTTCGTATAGCTATTTCATCATTGGCACAGTTTCTTTTATTAAGAGATAACAATATAAGATCGTTTTTCGTTTTCTCTTAATAAATTAAGTTTGTCTTGATATATAATTTGGTACAAAAAACCTTTGTCTTTGTATTATTTTCTAAAATGGAAGGGAAGTGTGGTAAAAAAAAAATTCTTTGGGAGCAGGGATAAAACAAAAATTGGAAATAACATCCTCAAGGGATCTCTTACCCCTCACCCACTAAATTTTTTGAAATTTAACGAGTTTAAGGTTGCTCCTGGGCAACCTAGTAAAAACGAACCCCAGACCATAATACCTGAAAATTTAAAAACTCGAAAAAAGGCCCAACAAAACTGTGAAGTGAGGAAGAATCACCATTTGAACCTGATTCAGGAATGGTATTTCACTTAATTTTAATGCTATTATTTCAGTTGACTTCAATGCTAAAAGTTCGTTTGAAAAAACAAAATTTATGGGAATTTGGCAAAGTAGCATGAAAACCCACAACAATGGTATCAGACCAAAACGGAAACTGCACCGTTAGAATTGCCACACCTGGAGACACGAATTAGGCGATTTACAGCCCCTCCCCACCTTTAACAACAAGAAAATTCCCTTTTTTGTGCATGGGAAGTAGCGGTGTCTCCTTTTCTTATTCTTGCTTCTTTTTATTCTGTAGCCTCTGGCGTGTCGCTGATATTTAAATTAGGGATGTATCACCTAGGGGTATCGATTCTACGATACCATACAAATACATACCCTTCTGCCAAGACAGTGATTTCATAGTCTCCAGGAACTAATAGTCTCCAATAGTCACCACCAGAAGCAGAAACAATATCATGATTTATCCCCTTGACTCGTATCGTAGCATTTGGAATACAATTGTTGTTTTCGTCCAGCACAAATCCAGTAACGCCCATATGAACCTTGAAAAAATTAATCAATTTTTTTCAGTCGGAACAATATAACAGTCATACCTCTTAGGTTTGACGATAAATTACTATCCCAATTTTTATATGGCTTTACACCCCCCGACTTAATCTTTTTTGAACAAATTACAGAAGTTTCCAATGCTTTCTAATGATAAGTTAGCAATGTTGACCATTAGAAAAAAGGTCTAGTTGATTATGTTTCAGTCCTGTTTAAAGATCACATGAACTGTCTCTTTCTTGAAGAAAACACAAAAAGGGGTATTAGACTATTTTGAATCATTCAAGAATAATAGAAATTATTTATGTGATGCCACCTCTTTTAAACATTTCATTTCCATTCCAACAATTCACTAATGGGAACATCCAATAGCCTCAATTCAAAAAATTTGGGGAGGGGGATGTATTCTTTAATATCTAGGGAGGAGGCCAAGTTTTTTTTTTAAGTTTTCAACGAAAATATAAAAAAAAAATATTTTCAATTAAATTATTCCGAAAAAGGCACTTTCGGAAGTCTGGGGAGAGGTACAAAAATCTAGGAGGACGGAGCACAGGTCCATCACTCTCCCCCAATACACACCACTGGGGGCATTACACCGTTTCTGAGTTAATACGGTCACTTTCAGTTCTTTATGTTTCAGTGCTCCGCTTATTAATAACAGCAGGCTATATTTTTAAGCAGGTTTACAACAAATTATAGTTATTATTATTATTGCTGTTGCAGTTTTTTCCTTTGGATATTTTTCTTTTTTCTTTATAAATCTTTTTATCAATAAAATATTCTAAATTGGGAACTGATTTGAACACTTTTTATCCCGCTGATCAATACTTTCGTCCTTTTTAATTTGTCTTATTTATTGTCGTTACAATTTCGTAAAAACATAATATATTTTTATCAGCAGGATATTGAATTTTAAGCAATAATGTAATTCCTTTGAGTTTTAGTGTTTTGGAATGCAATACCCTGTTGTATAAGAAACAAATTTAGATTTAGAGACAAAGTGCCACAAACGTACCATTCATTTTTGTTGTTATAATTGCAAGAATTGATCCGAGGTGGGAATTAAAACATAGCAATTCTTCTTCCTTGTTAAATATAATGCAAGAATCCAATGTAAATACGAAGGAGGCGGACTACAATGCACTGTTAGTTTGCAAAATTATATTTGCTCTTGGTCAAACTACTCATTGGGGAGGTAATAGATCGTTTGAGATTCACAAAAAAAAATTCGAGAAGCCGGATCAACGTATAATAAAATGTGGACATTTTGAAAAAGACTACATTTTTTAATCCTTAACCCACAAACTCTAATAAGATCTTGACCATGGAAAATTTTAGATTATAGGTACCTATATACACAACTGAAGGGATCTGAGTTTAAGTGACAAAAGGCATGAAAATACTTTTCTAACCTGTACTCTAGAGAACTGACGCAAAAAACTTACGGGATTAATTAAATACAGATTGAAATACAACCAAAATTGTCACAGGTTTGATATAAGAAGTATACCACTAGAGTCACCATGGTTAAAAACCTTTAACAGGTCTTTATCCATCCATCGTACAAATTGACGAAAACTACAATTTAGATTGGGTAGTACTGATGCGTCCCCCTTACCTCGTTTATATAATTCAAGGTCCATGTCATACCGGAACTTCTCGTCTAATCAATGTCTTGTCCCAGAAAAATAGTATGACATGAAGCTTAATAGAAAAAAACAACAGTTCTTCATAAATACAACTACTACTAATAACTCAGTTCAGCAACAAAGTGCTCGAGGCCAACAAAGCTGAGCACGCACCTTCTCCATCTCAATGTATTCGATGATTCCCTCTTTAAACCATCCCAAAAAGTTCCAACTATGGTCGGCCAACTAAGGTCTTATCCATTCGGGACGATCTGCTTTCCGTTTGGCCCTAGATGGATGGACAAAAAGGACGATCTTTGGCAATCTGTCATCCTTTATCCACGAAACGTGTACTAGCCATCTCAATCTCTCTAGCCTTACAATTTTAGAAAGCGGGATAGAATCACATTTTTCATACAGCTTACTATTTGAAATACTCCTCCGTCTTCCGAAGCACCTAGTTTCAGGGCCATACTTGTCATCACTTTAGCTTCCAATATCCTAGTCTTGGTTCGCAGATTTATCTCCCTATTTTTCCAAACTTTCTTCAACTGTAAAAAAAAAAAAAAAAAAAAAAAAAAAAAAAAAAAAAAAAAAAAAAAAAAAAAAACGCTGGGTCTTGGATATTCTGCTTTTAAAATCCCCAATACATCGACAATCTTTACTAATAAATTACCCTGATAAGTGAAGATCTTCTTGATTGATCTTCTCATTTCCCGCCATCATCTCTTCATCTTCCTTTATTTCATGTCTAGACGACTTAGTCTTCTTAGCATTAATTTTAAAATCTATTCTTCCAACTATTCTATTTTTGTTGTTAATTTACCAATCTATTGAAAAAGTAAAAACAAAAAAAGAAATAAAATATAATACCTGTTCAATAAAAGCTAGCAATGCCTCTTTGTTTTCATTCCAGTATCGTTCAAGATCCATCTCATAAGGGAATTTGTTACAACTGATTTCTACAGTGATCTCGAAGGTATTGCTATGAAGATAGTTCCAGTCTTGCATTCCACCACTGACGCTATACCATTCAGCACCGTTTGTGATACCATCTTGGAACTTTTCTCCAAGGAAAAAACCGTCACAGGGGTTACCCTTATGCATTATAGGATGATTCTGAAATGATCAGAAATGTCAAATATATTCTTAACTTAAAAGCGAGATAAAATAAAGATAAAATAAACGGGACTAATCCCTCACTTTCCTAAGAATGGTAAAAGACCAGACATGTATGCAGGGAAAGGGGCTTTGGGCATATTTCCCTCATGCCAAAATTTTCCTATACTTTCTGGCATTTAATTCACAGTGCTAACTTTGCAAATCCAGCACAAAAGAAAATATACAAAAGAGACATTCCTTGTACCCAAACCATTAAACAGTGCATTTATCTCGAACTATAAGACCATCATTTTCATGTTAGTCTCTTCGAGCATACATGCTTCTGCAACAACAGAAAAAAAATTTCGGTACCTTGGATAACAACTCCGACTACTTTCCCAAAATCAAAGGAGTAACAGCAGTAAACAGGCGGGAGGTGAGAAATGTGATAAGGTTAACATTCTTTAGACAAAGCGATAGTGCTTAGAACACTAAATGAGAAGTCAGGCCCGTCTGTGAGGTACAAAGGTCCGAATTATAATAGCACATTCAATGTTTCTGAACATCCATTTATCCATCTTTTGAAAAATCAATCAAAAAGCTACTGGGGCTTGGGGGGGGGATTAGAGAACAAAAGCTGAAAGTAAGAGAAAACTAAAGTTGGAGAAAAATATAGTTTTTCTAGATGGTTGCGAATTGAGCAGCCAAAAGACTCCTTTGAATATCTGTAACGGTATCTATTTTCTAAATAGTAGGAATATCATTCAATATGACATTACGTCCAGCATTACCATCTTAGACATTAACAGAAATAGTAAAATAGCTGATTTTGGAATCTTAGTTAAAGCCCAGTCAAATGGAAAACAGTATACCAGATGTAGTAGAGGATTTAACTTGGTCTCTCAGATACAGAGGAGCAAGTCATATAGCAAAAAGTAGACATTTGTCCAAGTAGGATTGCAACGATTGAAATGATTTATTGAAAACTCTATTATTGGTTTATTTATTAATACAGATACAGTTCATCCCTATATTTATCGTATAAAATAAGACCACTTACTGCTACAACTGCAATGATCACAAAACTAAAAAAAAAAAATGAGAAAAGGTATAGCCAAATCAACGAAAAAAAAACAGACATATTTGATAGCTTACTTAGGGTGTACTTTTTGATTTCTTGTACTTTTTGATAAATTAAAGATAGTAGATTAGACTACCAAGATGGTAGTAAATTAGTTGATAAAGATTAGTGTGCTGACCAGCCTGCGCTTAAATAGTTGCATACTAGGCGATTCTACCATCCCTGATGGCAGGCCCTTCCGCACTACAGCAACCAGTTAAAAGAAAATAGTACTGGTCAATTTTACTTTGTTTCAATGGGATAAAGTTTATGCCAAAGCTGTCGTGTTGCTAGATAACAGCAAAAATTGAAAAAAAAGTATTTTGGCAGAACAACATAAATCCTCTCTACAAGTATTAATTATTTAGAGGGGGAGATTTGAAGTCTTGAGTCTTTGGGGGTACGGAAGGTTAGAAAGATAGGGGAGCATCTCAGTAACCTCTCTCTAATTGTGCGCTACTCGAAGTTCTGCTTGGTTTGTGAAAAATTTCCACTTAGTCCAGTAGTGAAAGTGTAAGTATTCAAAATTGGGTTTCTAGCTTTATGAGTTCTTTTGTTCCTTTTTTGTTACTGCATTTGATCACTTGTAATCCGTACGTTGATGCTGCAAAAAATTAGCGTAAATTGTTTGCGGGAGTTCTTCTTATTTAGTGAATCTTGAAAAATATAAGTCAAAACAGCATAATCCAATTGCCAGGGCTGAATCCTTGAGCTGCTTAGGATGTTCCCAAGCGAAGCGAGGACCATAAGAAAGCCCACAAAGGGGGCCTTATTTAAATTTTCCTTTACTATGGGCTAGCTAAAACCAGGATTACTGTCGAATTGGACACCCCAAGTGATACATAGGCTAAATAAAAAAAAATTTCGTTTTTTTTTAAAGGGCGGGATGGCTAAAAACCTCTGGTTACGCATGTTAAACCTTAGTAATTTAGTTGTGCAGTTTTCGATCTGAGCCGAACCCATTTTTGAAGGTCGGACATGACATTAAAAATGTAGTTTTTATGAGAAACACTTTTTGCTCTGCAAATTTATCAAAAAACAAATAGAAATAATCATTAGTTTTCAAATGAGCTCTTAAACAACTCTTTGCGGTGTTCAAAAAGTATAAATCAGTGCTACTCAAGTAAAAATGTGACTTTCTTCAAATTTTAGATGGAGGGCTGAAATCATCCAATTAAGAGTTTAAAATTATTTTGATTTAAGCAGTATATTGCATATCAATATTCCCACTAAAAACGAAAAAAATGTGTCATGTATCATTACAAAAAAAAAGCAGAAATATAATGATTATAAATTTTAAAGGTACATGAATTACTACACCCTAATTCTATAATAAATCTAAACAGTAGCAGAACTAAAAATCGTTATTTTTGTAATAACAATAAGCCTTAATACTCTGGCTTGCCTGTAAGTGCTTGTTTGTTCGAGCCATCGCAATATCCCCCCAAAAATTTAATCAAGATCTGTATCCTTGGCCAAAATGGGTAGACAACAAAGTCACATCCTAAAGCTCTGCAATCTACTTTAACTTCTAGACATCTATCTAGAAAGTTCTGAAGTTCATCTGATAGTTTATCTCAGTTCTTTGTCATAAGTGGCGAGAAATGCCAATTTGTGCCTTCTGCCACTGAAAAATCTTATCAGAAGTTAAAACATCTGTAGTTTAGAATGGAAATGGGCTACTAAGTGATGAAATTTTCCAATTCCAATGTCATTTTTGGTCTCCCCGGACTTAAAACGACCTTTCAATCCGGAAAATATTGAAGAAACTTGAATTCGATATTCCCCCTTCCTCCTATTCCCCCTGAAAATCGGGGCATTTATGCACGAGCCATTTCATTCGATTTTGGATATGTTATTAGCGAATTTTTCTTAATATTTAGTCGCAAAAATCTTCTGTTGCTCAAATACGGGTCAAAACCGTATTTTTACTGGACTTTTATGCATTTTGGGAACAGTACCCGATTTGAAATCTGCAGAGATAAAGATCCCAAATTCATAAACTAATGCCTTGATATGAGAACGCTAATTTTTGGGAGCAGAAAAATCAATGTAAGGCTTAAAACGGTAAAAGTATACCAGCAATAAAACACAGAAAGACGAACATTTTTTTTATTTGTTTATTGTGCTGATAATGATGTCTAATTACTAATTATTTCTAACTACTGCTATATAATGTTTAATTACTATTGGTCAGTAAAAAATAAAAATAAAGCCTCTTAACCTCATTTCCATGCTAACATAAAACTTAACTTTTCTTAGATAACTTCGAAGACCACACTGCCTTTCCATGACGAAAGTAAAACAGTTCAAAATAGGGATGATACCTTTTTATTGACAGTGAATAGATATAAAATTATTTATCTATTCACTGTCAATAAAAATTATAAATTATATAATAAATTATATATCTATTCACTGTCAATAAAAAGGTATCATCCCTATTTTGAACTATTTTACTTTCGTTAACTTTTCTTTCATAACAAAACGGTTGTTTTCACTCAATAAACAAGAATAAAGTATAGCACTACCTCAGAATAAACAGAAGCAAGATGACGAAAAACAGCATCATCTGGTGACTTTGAATAGCCTTGTCTACCATCAGGCCTGTCATCGAATGGATAATTGGCAACAATACTACCCCCGTGTAAATTAGCCGATAAAACGAAGGGATACTCTTTGATCCATTTCATGACAGCCAAAGTCTCTGGCTCCTGCTTTTTATTTTCCTGTGAAAAGAGAGCTTACATCTTTTTTTGGCAAAAAAAAAAAAAAAAAAAAAAAAAAAAAAAAAAAAAAAAAAAAAAAAAAAAAAAAAAAACACACTGTGCAAATGGCTTATCAAACTACTTTACATATTTTTGTCGATTTCATGACGAGTAAAGTGTCAAGTTTAGATTTTTATTTTACCTTATGAAATGAAAAATTCGTTTTTTTTGCAACAATATTACACCATTGTGTAAATTTTGGATACTACTGGATATGTTCTACCCCCTTTTATAACAGCAAATGTGTCTGGCCACTGTTTTTTACTTGTTCCTGTAAAATGCGAAATTACACCGTTTTTTTTTTTTTATCGAGACAAAGCTACCCCAATTAAATTGGCTTGCTTAATTTTGGACACATTTTGGCCATTTCATGACGTCTAAGGTGTCTGGCCCTTTTTTTTGTAAAATAGAAATTACATCATCTCTTTTTTCAGTAAAATATGACCGTAAACATTGACTTATAAAACTAATTGACTTATAAAACAATACATTTTTGCTGATTCCGTCACAGGTAGAGTGTCTTACCCCAGTTTTATTTTTCTTGAAAAAAAAAAAAAAATCAAATTCCATCATCTTTTTTTGGTAATAATATTACCACTGTATAAATTGGATTGCAAAACTTATGGATACATTTTGGTTTGTTTCATAACATTTAATGCGCCAGACTCCTGTCTTTATTTCTTCCTGTAAAAAGCGAAATTTCATAATATTTTTGCAGGAATGCTACCGTGTAAATTGGCTTCTAAAACTAGTGGATGTTTAGGGTACATGCATGATATACCTCCTACAGCTCAAGAAGTGAAGTTAGATTAATCCTAATAATAATACCTAAGTAGGATAAAAATATAATACTTCAGAAACAAATTTCTGAACCCACTCAGCCGCCCTGGCCGAGTGGGTTGGTGCGCTGGATTCGGGATCCTATGTCTGAGAGGACGTGGGTTCGAATCCCGGTGTACCCAATTCTTCAGTTTGGGACGGGGGTCAGTGGCGTGATCCTGTAAGCTTAGCCAGAGTCGACCCAGCTCTAAATGGGTACCTGGAGAAATCTGGGGAAGGTAAACAGGAAGGGTGTGCGAAAGCACAGGTTGGCTGGCCCCCAACCCCCCATTGCACTTCCTGGCTGAAGGGCCAAGAAACGGAGATCAGCACCGCCGGTACGGACTGTAAAGTCTAAATGCCGCATCCTTTACCTATGAGCCGTCCTGGCCGAGTGGGTTGGTGCGCTGGATTCGGAATCCCTTGTCTGAGAGGACGCGGGTTCGAATCCCAGTGTACCCAATTCTTCAGTTTGGGACGGGGGTCAGTGGCGTGACTCTGTAAGCTTAGCCAGAGTCGACCCAGCTCTAAATGGGTACCTGGAGAAATCTGGGGAAGGTAAACAGGAAGGGTGTGCGAAAGCAAAGGATGGCTGGCTCTCAACCCCCCATTGCACTTCCTGGCTGAAGGGCCAAGAAACGGAGATCAGCACCGCCGGTACGGACTGTAAAGTCTAATGCCGTATCCTTTACCTTTACCTTTTATTTGCACATTAGGGGAGGCGTTGGGGGTAAAGTATAGCGGCCCTGCATGCAAAATGTATTAGCTACAATTATTCTGACATTATAAAGTAAGAATTGTTTTCTGAATTAACACTGTCCAAATACTTTACCCCCCGTCCTAATGTGCAAACATATAGCCCAAATTATATGTCTCCCATCTATTCTGTCACTTCTCTTTGCCTTTTCTCACGCTAAGTTGAAAGAAACTAGCGAAAGAAATCGGTTTATAGTCAGTCAATGCATGAACAACTTGAGATGCAGGGGGCATATTATACAAACACCCATTTTAGTCCATCTTATGTCAGTCAAAGTATCCTTTTTATTTTCTTCTCATTTCTATTTTTTTTTTGTAGAAATAGCAATTATGGCACCTTTTTCAATATTTGTTTTTTTCTAAGCAAGATTAAGGATACCAACAATTTCGGTAATAGATTATTCTAGATATTTTCAGTTAAGCTAATATTACAAAAGAGTTTTTTACGCAAACTCTAATTGATCAACATTTGATATTCATTAAGTGAATTACTTCTCGTTCGTGAGATTAAAATTCTTCTTTTCTATGGACGTCTCATCGTCTTTTTTGATACTAAATACACATTAGAGTGCCACAACACTTTTATAAGGAAAAAAATTACAATACTAGTATTTAAAAAATTGTAGCTTTAGACTACAATTCGGTAATAGCTTCGTTAAATAGGTTCAAGGGCTTTTCAAACTACTAAACATTTGTTTAATTTCAGATTAGGCGACTAAATTGCTTAATTCGAGAGCCCAAGAAGACGAAAAGCATTATTTGGTACCTAAAAAATTTACCGAGTCCATAGCTTCGCACAAATTGGTAGAATTAGCAGCAAAAGAATGCTGGATACAATGAAGTCGTAAATAGTAGCTTACAGAAGACGAAGGGAGAATTATTTTGCAGAGCAGTAAGTGGAAAAACAGGGAGACAAGCCTACTCACTAAGATTAGGATACTAAAATTTTAGCACGATAGTTACAGTTATCAATTGTAGCTCTTAAATTTGGATGCTTAAAAAACAAGAGCTAAGAGCTCATATGGTATGAGCTCTAGCAAAATTCTAAGAATCAATAGATTGATTTAAAAGGAAAATCAGAGGCTTAATGCCGGTCAAGATTTAAAATAAGAACTCTGAGCCACGATGTCCTTCTAAATATCAAAATTCATTAAGATCCGATCACCCACTCGTAAGTTGAAAATACCTCAAAATTTCTCCCTTTAGCCCCCCAGATGGTCGAATCGGGAAAGCGACTTTAACAAGTCAATTTGTGCAGCTCCCTGACACGCTTACCAATTTTCATCGTCCTAGCTAGTCCAGAAGCACAAAACTCGCCAAATCACTGAACCCCTCCCCCCAGCTCCCCCAAAGAGAGCGAATCCAGTACGGTTACGTCAATCACTTATCAAGGACACTTCCTTATTCTATCCACCCAGCTTCATCCCGATTCCTCCACTCTAAGCGTTTTCCAAGATTTCCTATTTCCCCTCCAACTCCCCCCAATGTCAACAAATCTGGTCAGGATTTGAAATAAGAGCTCTAAGACATGAATTCCTTCTATATATCAATGTCATTAAGATCCGGTCACCCGTTCTTAAGTTAAAAATACCTCAATTTCTCTAATTTTTCCAAATTAACGCCTCCCAGCTACTCCAAAGAGAACGGATCCGTTCCAATTATGTCAATCACTTACTAGGATTTGTGCTTATTCTCCCCATCACGTTTCATCCTGATCTCTCTACTCTAAGCGTTTGCCAAGATTTTTGTTTCCCTCCTCCAACCCCCTACGTCCCCGGATCCAATTTGAGTCGAAAATGGAGTATCTGAGACATAAGATCCTTCTATATATCATGTTTCATTAAGATCCGATCACCTATTCATAAGACAAAAATACCCAAATTTTTACGTTTTCCAAGAATTCCGGTTTCCCCCTCCAAATCCCCGGTCGGAATTTAAAATTAGAGCTTTAAAGCACAAGATCCTTCAAAATATCAAATTTCATTAAGATCTGGTCACCCGTTCGTAAGTTACAAATACCTCATTTTTCCGAATTACCTCCCCCCCAACTCCACCAAAGAGAGCAGATCCGGTTCTGTTATGTCGGTCATGTATCTTAGACGGGTTTTTGTTCTTCCCATCCAGTTTCATACTGATCTCTCCGCTTTAAGTATTTTCTAAGATCCCCCCCCCAACTGCCCCCCTCCCAGTGAGGCTGGCTCCGATTGACATTTAAAATAACAGATATGAGTAACGAGGTCCTTCTAAATATGAGGTTTCATGAAGATCCGATCACTCCTTCGTAAGTTAAAAATACGTCATTTTTTTTCGAATTTTTCAGAAATAACTCTCCCCCCCCCATTCCCCCCAATAGAACGATCCTTTACAATTATATTAGTCACGTATCTAAGACTTCTGCTTATTTTTCCCACCAAGTTTCATCCCGATCCCTCCACTCTAAGCGTTTTCCATGATTTTAGGTTCCCCTCCCCCAAACTCCCCAGATCCGGCCGGGATTTAAAATAAGAGCTTTGAGACACGATATCCTTCCAAATATCAAATTTCATTGAAATCCAATCACCCATTCGTAAGTTAAAATACCTCATTTTTTCTATTTTTTCAGGACTAAACCTCCCCCCAACTACGCCAAAGGATCCGTTCCGGTTATGTCAATCATGAATCTAGGACTTGAGCTTATTTTTACCACTAGTTTTCATCCCAATCCCTCCACTCTAAGTGTTTTCCAAGATTTTAGGTTTTCCCCTCCCAACTACCCCCCCCCCCAATGTCACCAGATCCGGTCGGGATTTAAAATAAGAGCTCTGAGACACGACATCCTTCCAAACATCATATTTTATTAAGATCTGATCAACCATTCGTAAGTTAAAAATACTTATTTTTTTCTATTTTTTTCAGAATTAACCGGCCCCCCACTCCCCCCCCAGTTGGTCAAATCGGGAAAAAGACTATTTCTAATTTCATCTGGTCTTGTCTCCGATACTGAGGCCAAATTTCATCGTCCTAGCTTACCTGGAAGTGCCTAAAGTAGCAAAACTGGGACCGACAGAATTTGCGATTGCTATATGTCACTTGTTTAATACAAGTGCCATAATGATGAATATTTGCCAGAGGTTATTAAAACAAAATGTTTAAGAATGTTGTTTAGGCAAGCGCCCACCATTGAATATCAAACAGTTCGTGGTAACGAACTGTAGTAAGGAGCGATTTGGCTCAATAGTAACCGAAACTCTAAAAAATGCAATTTTGATACCAATAGTTACATAAAAAAAATCGCATTTTAATGCTGATTTTAAATATATGACTTTCATCAAGATCAGTCTTACTTATCAAAAGTTACGAGCCTGAGAAAATTCGCCTCATTTTAGAAAATAGGGGAAAACACCCCCTAAAAGTCCTACAATCTTAACGAAAATCCCACCATCAGATTCAGTGTATCAGAGAACCTTATTGTCGTAGTTTCAAGCTCCTATCTACAAAAATGTGGAATTTCGCAGTTTTTGCCAGAAGACAAATCACGGATGCGTGTTTATTTTTTTTTTTCCAGGGGTGATCGTATCGACCCAGTGGTCCTAAAATGTCACGAGAGGTCTCATACTAACGGAAACTAAAAATTATTGTGCCCTTTTTAAGTGACTAAAAAATTGGAGGGCACCTAGGCCCCCTCCCACGCTCATTTTTCCCCAAAGTCAACGGATCAAAATTCTGAGATAGCCATTTTATTCACCATAGTCGAAAAACCAAATAACTATGTCTTTGGGGACGGCTTACTCCCCCGCAGTCCCCGTGGGAGGGGCTGCAAGTTACAAACTTTGACCTGTGTTTACATATAGTGATGGTTATTGGGAAGTGTACGGGCGATTTCAGGGGGATTTATTTTGGTTTGGGAGGGAGAGTTGAGGGGGGGGGGGGGTACGTGGGAAGATCCTTCCATGGAAAAACTTCTCATGAGGGAAGAGATATTTAATGAAGGGGGCGCAGGATCTTTTTAGCATTATTAAAAAAAAATATGAAAAAATAAATATGAAAAGTTTTTTCTACTGAAAATGAGGAGCAGCATTAAAAATTAAAAAGGAGCAGAAACTATTGCGAATATGAGGGATTTACCTCCGCTAAAGTATTTTTAGTAATTTCAACTATTTATTCTACGGCCTTTGTTATTCAAGGGTCATTCTTAAGGAATTGGGACAGAATGTAAGCTTTAGTGTAAAGAGAGAGGTATCGACGAGGGGTGAACTCCCTCATATACGCAATAAAAACATACGAATATAGAAGTTCGTTACGCAAGTTAATTCGTAAATTACGCATATTTTTCATTCAATTTTGAAAATTACAGTTACCCCCTCCCCTATATTTTTATGAATTGGGGCCTTTGCAAAAGGCTTTTCGGTTACAATAAATGGTGCCATGCCCACTATACAATATTTTGTGAAGAAAAAAGAAAGAGGGAGTGAGAGTAAGAGGGAATGAGAGTAAGAGAGAGAGAGAGAGAGAGAGAGAGAGAGAGAGAGAGAGAGAGAGAGGGAGGAGAGAGAGGAGAGAGAGAGAGAGAGAGAGAGAGAGGAGAGAGAGAGAGAGAGGAGAGAGTGAGAGAGAGAGAGGAGAGAGAGAGAGAGAGAGAGAGAGAGAGAGAGAGAGAGAGAGAGAGAGAGAGAGAGAGAGAGAGAAAGAGTGAGGGAGAAAGAAAGAGAGTGAGACAGAAAAATAGAAGGAGATAAAAATAGAGGGAAATATAAAGAAAGAAAGAAAGAGAGAGTGAGAAAGAGAAATAGAGGGAGAGAAAGAAATAGAGGGAAAGATAAAGAAAGAAAGAGAGATAGAAACAGTTTCTTACATTGTTTGGAACAATACCGTCATATTGATCCGGAAAATTTCTGTTCAAATCTACAAGATTAGTATTGGCACGTCCAATTACACCTTGTTGGTCTCCTAAAAAAAAAAAAAAACATAAAAACCGTTTGTTTGTCCATAGATATGCGTAACTGTGCTCAAAATAATGTAGTTACAGGTCGATAAATTATTCAGGTTGATACTACTATGTGGGTAAGCCATGTGGCTAGCTAGGGTAAAAAGGAGCCAGTTAATTGACTGCAAGATTTTTTTTTGAAAACAATTTAATAAAAGTTTGGAACTTCCATTTAATATTACGTTGGGCTAAATAAGGACAATATAATATACTAAACACTAAGCTAACCTTTTGATTTCACACACTAATTAAGCGCTAAATAATGCATGTCAAATTTTGTCTTAAAATTCTTTTAAGTTTAATTTGCTGATAAGTTATCAGTATAGCTAAAATCATCAAAGTGAAAAATTAAAATCTCAGTCCTCACTTAATCTTCCCATCAAAATACCAAAAAGGTTTAAACCTTCCGTTAGGTTTAGGCCAGCGGTTCCCGACCGATTTTTGGCCATATCCCACCAAGGCATAGCAAGATTGGTTTTACGAGGAAGAATTAGCGACAGTACTAAAAGGATTTAAAAATAATAAGGCTCCAAGTACTGATAGTGTGGTAAATGCGTTTCTTAAACATGGTGGCTCCAAGGTTAGAAATAAGTTACTGAAGATTATGAATACGATTTTTGAAAAAGGAGAAGTACTTAACAATTTTAGGAAAACCTTAATTAAACCACTGAATAAGAAAGGCGATAAGAGTGAGTGTCGTAATTATCGAGGCATTAGTCTGGTCTCTGTAGGTAGGAAATTCCTTAGTAATATGACACTTTCTGACTGAGAGATGCTGTAGGCAAAGTTTTAAGAGAAGAACAGTGCGGTTTTAGAAAAGGTTGAACATGTGCCGATCTTAATTTTTAATCTTAGGTTAATAATTGAGAAGTGCCTTAGTTGTCAAACACCTTTGGTCCTCACTTTTATAGATTATGAGCAAGGGTTCGATCTTTTTGATAGAAGAGCTTTAGCAAAGGTCTTATCCTTATATGGTATACCCGACAAATACATTCAAATGATTACTGCTATGTAGGAGAATAATACTGATGCGGTTAAGGTAGGAAATGAGGTTAGCAGCTGGTTTTGTATTAAATCAGGAGTTAGCAGGGTTGTGTTCTATTCCCCTTTATATGGATCATTTTGATGGACTTTGTTTTGAGGAGCACAGGAAAGGCAATGGGAGACCACGAAATCAAATGGGGAGGAAAAACTCTCCTGGATTTAGATTATGCTAAGATAAGATAAGATTTATTCATCACGAAACACACATGCAATATTACATTTTACTATTTCCCCAAAAGATCTTTGGCCTGTAAAAAAGGGGAAAATGAACGAGCCACTTACTCAGGAAAAAAAAATAAAAAATCACTTACTCACAGAGAGAAGAGCAAAAAGGAGAAGAAAGGAAAATATAAATAAAATAAAAAACTATAGAAAACAAAACTAAATAGATTGAATAAACTAAATTAATTATGTAGATCTGTAGATAAAGTAGACTCCAATGAAATAATAAGGAAATATATATACATACATGCACGCATATACACATATAAAAATAGATAAAGCAATTTCTAAGAAGCCAATGAATTTTTAATAATTTTTTTGAACAAACCGAATGAGTGGCACCTTCGAGCTGATTCGGGCAACTTATTCCATACAATATAACTCGCAATTAAAGGATTAAAGTCTGACCTTACACAAGGAGTAAAAGGAACTTGAATATGATTTCGGTATTGCGAAGCTTATAATTATTCTGATCAGAGGTGAAAGATGGCTGAACACTTAGGGGATGGGGGAGGTCACCATGAAGCTGAGAAAAAGTAAAACATGCACACGAAAGAATATACAGTGACTCGAGATCAAGTAATGAGATAACTCTTGAACGGTTAGTTTCCTTAATGAGGTTTCTAGCTTTATTATAGACCTTAGAAAGTGGTTTTAACAGTGAAGGAAAGGTTGACATCCATACTATTGGATAGTAGGAAACGTAAGATCGGATCAAGGAGTGAAAAAGGATTTCCAAAACTGATCCAGGGAAAATATGTTTGAGTTTCCTTAAAATACCGAGACTCCTGCATCTTCATTTTAATCAAATCAATGTGACGCTTGAAAGACAA
>NC_088874.1:25450154-25556942 GCF_032884065.1 Artemia franciscana
AAATCTTGAATTGACAAAGACGAATAGCACTCGTTGAAAGTGTAGCGCATTTATAATACCTCCAGAGATTATTTTTACTTCTCCAGCTTTTGAGAAGTCCGGATGTCATCCATGGGTTTAGAGGAATAATCCTTTTAGACCTACGATTAGAAGGTGGTGCTTTACAAATGCTAAGAATAGCCTCTTTTATTGTTCCATAAAACGACTCAAATAAACAAGAAAAATCCTTGTCATTATCAAATAAGCTCCACGAATTTTTTGCTAATTTACAACCAAGAAGAGATAACTCATTCTCACCAAACCTAAAAGAATAGGAGTCAAACACTTAGGCCCGGTTATTCCTTCCCCGATTAAAACTGAACCGAGAATATATGGGAAAATGACCGGAGATATCAGTAACTAAAATTGAGTTTTCCTTCAAGCAAAGCGTAGAGAAGATATTGTCAATCAAAGAAGCTGTAACATTAGTTACTCGTGTGGGGATGGATGTAGTTGGTAGAGTTCCTGCGGCAAGCATGGTTGAAAGGAAATCAACTGAAGCCGAAGAATTTGAATCCATCAAATTTATATTGAAGTCACCCATTATGATTAACTGACACGGACCTTTCAATATTATGTCAAGTATTTCCTCAAGATTCCGAAGAAACAACGAAACTGCACCACTAGGAGAACGATAAATATTGCCTATGATTAGATCAATTCCATTAACTCTAATTACTATAAACTGTGACTCAAAGATACCTTCAAAATTCCTTGATAAGTCATCCCGTAAGCAATAATGCGAATTACTAGATATATACATGGCAAGGCCTCCTTTAGCCATCTTGCAGCGGTTTATATGTTCCATTTTGTAGCCATGGATATCCAATAGCATTTCATTGCCAGAATCCAAAAATGTCTCGCACAAACCAACAACATCAGGCTGTCCATCCGAAACAATTTGTCTTAAATTATCTATTGACGAGGAAAGACCCTGAATGTTAAGCTGAAGTGCAGTCAGAGAATAATTTCCTTTGTTAACCTCCTCTCCCCCCAATTCCGAAACATATTTACTATTACAAACAGGGTTTATATTAGTCAGGTTTTGAATAACCTGACCCACAGAATTATTCACAATACTAATTAGATCAAAAGGATTATTTTCAAGCTCGCAAAGGCTTCTCTCACGACTTAAAATATTGACAAAAGCAGGTTTTACTTGGAGTCCATTTAAATCACCAGATGAACAAAAAAGAAATCTTTACCTAAATTTATTACGAAAGAAAATAATGATTTTAGCATGCAATGAAATGATGAAATGAAATGATGATGATTTAAGCATCCTAGATGAAAGTGTGAGCAAAATGAATGAACTTTTAGAGGTTTTGCGAGTTGAGGATGCTAGAATAGGTTTGAAAATTACTAAGTTACTAAGGCTAGGAATAAGTGAATATGAAAAACTGACGTTGGATAACAAAAAATTGACCAGGTGGGCGGCTTCACTTACCTTGGTAGTATCAAACAGTTCGTGGTAACGAACTGTAGTAAGGAGCTACCCATTTCAACAGTAAACGAAACTCTAAAAAACGGAATTTCGATGCTAAAAGATATATCAAAAGAATCGGATTTTTATGCTGATGTTAAATATATAAGTTTCATCAAATTTAGTCTTTGTCATCAAAAGTTACGAGCCTGAGAAAATTTGCCTTATTTAGGAAAATAGGGGGTAACACCCCCTAAAAGTCATAGGATCTTAACGAAAATTACACCATCGCATTCAGCGTATCAGAGAACCCTTTAGAAAAAATTTCAAGGTCCAATCTACAAAAATGTGGAATTTCGTATTTTTTGCCAGAAGACAAATCACGGGTGCGTGTTTATTTGTTTTTTTGCTTTTTTTTTTTTTTTTGTTTTTTTTTTTTCCCAGGGGTCATCGTATCGACCAAGTGGTCCTAGAGTGTTGCAAAAGGGCTCATTCTAACGGAAATAAAAAGTTCTAGTGCCCTTTTTAAGTGACCAAAAAAATTGGAGGGCACCTAGGCCCCCTCCCACGCTCATTTTTTACCCAAAGTCAACGGATCAAAATTTTGAGATAACCATTTTGTTCCGCATAGTCGAAAACCATAATAACTATGTCTTTGGGGATGACTTACCCCCCACAGTCCCTGGGGGAGGGGCTGCAAGTTACAAACTTTGACCAATGTTTACATACAGTAATGGTTACTGGGAAGTGTACCGACGTTATCAGGGGGATTTTTTTGGTTTGGGTGTGGGGTTCAGGGGAGGGGGCTATATAGCAGGATCTTTCCTTGGAGGAATATTTCATGGGGGAAGAGAAATTCAATGAAAAGGGCGCAGGACTTTCTAGCATTACTATAAAAAAAAAACAATGAAAAAGTAAACATGAAAAAGTTTTTTCAATTGAAAGTAAGGAGAAGCATTAAAACTTAAAACGAACAGAGATTATTACGCATACGAGGGGTTCTAAAAATACTCTAGCATAAAGAGCGAGGTATTTAGGAGGAGATAAATACAGCGCTCTTTATGCTAAATTTTTTTTAAATAATTTCAACTATTTATTCTACGGCCTTTCTGATTCAGGGGTCATTCTTAAAGAATTGGGATAAAACAAGATTTAGTGTGAAGAGCGAGGTATTAACGAGGGGACCAACCCCCTCATATATATAATCAAAAATATAAGAATATAAAAGTTTGTTACGTAAGTTAATTCTTAAGTTACGTATTTTTTTTTTACTAATAAAAACGTTCTTTAAAAATAAAAGATCTAGTTGCCTTTTTAAGTAACCGAAAAATTGGAGGGCAACTAGACCTCCTTCCCCACCCCTTATTTTTTCAAAATCGTCTGATCAAAACTAAGAGAAAGCCATTTAGCCAAAAAAAGAATTAATATTGCAAATTTTATTTTTATAATTTATGTACGGAGAGCCAAAATCAGACATGCATTAATTCAAAAACTTTCAGAAACTAAATAAAAAAACAAGTTTTTTTAAATGAAAGTAAGGAGCGACATTAAAACTTAAAACGAACAAAAATTACTCCGTATATGAAAGGGGCTTTTCCTCCTCGACACCCCGCTCCTTGCGCTAAAGTTTGATTCTTTCTCGCAACTCTACTTTTTAAAACAATAAAAAACTTTAGCGTATGGAGCGGGGTGTCGAGGAGGAAAAGCCCTTTCATATACGGAGTAATTTCTGTTCGTTTTAAGTTTTAATGTCGCTCCTTACTTTCATTTAAAAAAACTTGTTTTTTTATTTAATTATTAGCAAAGACGGTAGGAGCAGTAAAGATGTTAAAAGTAGAATAGACAAGGCTCAGGGTGTTCTTTCATAGTTAAAAACAGTTTGGAAGAATAGAAAGATAAGTCTGGAAACCAAGATTAGAATACTGGAAGGTACAGTGATGACAGTGGTCAAATATGGCTCTGAAGCATGGGCGCTCCAAAAAGCGGAAGAAGATTTACTAAATGTTTTCCAGAGAAATTGCCTACGCATTGTTCTGGGTGACCGGATGAATGATCGTATTTCAAACAGTAGGCTGTACGAAAAGTGTGGTTCAATCCCGCTTTCTAGGGCTATTACATAAAAAAAACTAGTTTTTTTTAACTGAAAGTAAGGAGCGACATTAAAACTTAAAACGAACAGAAATTACTCCGTATATGAAATGGGTTGTCCCCTCCGCAATTCCTTGCTCTTTACGCTAAAGTTTTTAATTGTTTAAAAATCAGAATTGAGGCAAAGATTCAAACTTCAGCGTAAAGAGCGAGGGATTGCTGAGGGGACAACCCATTTCATATACGGAGTAATTTCTGTTCGTTTTAAGTTTTAATGTCGCTCCTTACTTTCAGTTAAAAAAAACTAGTTTTATTATGTAATTTCCGAACGTTTTTGAATTAATGCATATTTGATTTTGGCTCTCCACACATAAATTATTAAAATGAAATTTGCATATTATTCCATTTTTGGCCAGTTGCCAAAATGCCCAGTTGCCAAAGCCCAGTTGCCCTGCAATTTTTTGGTTACATAAAAAGGCAACTATAAATTTTAATTTTTTACGAATGTTTTTATTAGTAAAAAATATACGTAACTTAAGAATTAGCTTACGTAACAAACTTTTATATTCTTAAATTTTTATTATGTATATGAGGGGGTTTGTACCCTCGTTAATACCTCGCTGTTTACACTAAATCGTAAGTTTTGTCCCAATTCTTCGGGAATGACCCCTGAATCTGAAAGGTCGTAGAATAAATAGTTGAAATTACTAAAAATACTAAAGCATAAAGAGCTAGGTATTTTTCTCCTCCTAAATACCTCGCTCTTTATGCTAAAGTATTTTTAGAACCCCTCATATGCGTAATAATCTCTGTTCGTTTTAAGTTTCAATACTACTCCTAACTTTCAATTGAAAAAAACTTTTCCATGTTTATTTTTTCATTGTTTTTTTTTATAGTAATTTTAGAAAACCCTGAGCCCTTTTCATTTAATTTCTGTTCCACCATGACATATTTCTCCAAGGAAAGATCCTCCCACCCCCAAAACCAAAAACAAAATCCCCTGAAAACGCTGTACACTTCCCAATAACCATTATTATATGTAAACACTGGCCGAAGTTTGTAACTTGCAGCCCCTCCAACAGGGACTGTGGGGGAGTAAGTCATTCCCAAGGACATTGTTATTATGGTTTTTGTGCGGAACAAAATGGCTATCTCAAAATTTTGATCCGTTGACTTTGGAGAAAAAATGAGCGTGGGAGGGGGCCTAGGTGCCCTCCAATTTTTTTGGTCACTTAAAAAGGGCATAAGAACTTTTCATTTCCGTTAGAAAGAGCCCTCTTGCGACATTCTAGGACCACTCGGTCGATACGATGACCCCTGGGAAGAAAAAACAAACAAATAAACACGCACCCGTGATTTGTCTTCTGGCAAAAAATACGAAATTCCACATTTTTTGTAGATAGGAGCTTGAAACTTCTACAACAGGGTTCTCTGATACGCTGAATCTGATGGTGTGATTTTCGTCAAATTTCTATGACTTTTGGGGGTTGTTTTCCCCTATTTTTTAAAATAAGGCAAATTTTCTCAGGCTCGTAACTCTTGATGGGTAAGACTAAACTCGATTAAACTTATAAATTTAAAATCAGCATTAAAATGCGATTCTTTTGATGTAGCTATTGATATCAAAACCGATTTTTTAGGGTTTTGGTTGCTATTGAGCCGGGTCGCTCCTTACTACAGTTCGTTACCACGAACTGTTTGATTCTACTTTATTAAACAGTAAAAAACTTTAGCGTAAAGAGCGGGGCGTTGAGAAGGGAACAGCTTCTTTCATACACGGAGTAATTTCTGTTCGTTTTTACTTGAAATGTCGCTCCTTACTTTCAGTTGAAAAACTAGCTTTTTTATTTAATTTCTGAACGTTTTTGAATTAATGCATGTTTGATTTTGGCTCTCCGCACATAAATTATTAGAATGAAATTTGCATATTAATTCCTTTTCTGGCTAAATAGCTTTCTGCTAGTTTTGATCAGACGATTTTGACAAATAATAGATGGGGAAGGAGGCCTAGCTGCCCTCGAATTTTTCGGCTACTTAAAAAGGCAACTAGAACTTTTAATTTTTAACAAACATTTCTATTAGTAAAAAAATACACGTAACTTACGAATTAACTTCTATATTCTTATATTTTTATTATGTATATGAGGGCGTTTGTCCCCTCGTTAATACCTCGCTCTTTACACTAAATCTTAACTTTTGTCCCAATTCTTTAAGAATTACCCTTCAATCAGCAAGGCCGTAGAATGAATAGTTGAATTTACTAAAAATACTTTAGCATAAAGAGCGAGGTATTTAAGAGGAGAAAAACACCTCATATGCGTAATAATCTCTGTTCGTTTTAAGTTTTAATGCTACTCCTTACTTTCAACTGAAAAAACTCATGTTTCTTTTTTCATTGTTTTTTTTATAGTAATGCTAGAAAATCATACGCCCTTTTCATTGAATTTCCCTTCTCCCATGACATATTCCTCCAAGGAAAGATCCTCCCACATAGCCCCTTCCCCTCCCCCCCAAACCAAAAAAATCCCACTGAAAACGTCTGTACACTTTCCAATAACCATTACTCTATGTAAACACTGGTTAAAGTTTGTAACTTGCAGCCCCTCCCCCAGGGACTGTGAGGGAGTAAGCCCCTCCCAAAGACATAGTTATTGTGGTTTTAGACTATGCGGAACAAAATGGCTATCTCAAAATTCTTATTCGTTGACTTTGGGAAAAATGAGTATGGGAGGGGGTCTAGGTGCCCTCCAATGTATTTGGTCACTTAAAAAGGGCACTAGAACTTTTCAATTCCGTTAAAGTGAGCCATCTTTCGACATTCTAGGACCACTTGGTCGATACGATGACTCCTGGGAAAAAAAACAAATAAACACGCAAACGTGATCTATCTTCTGGCAAAAAATATGAAATTCCACATTTTTGTAGATAGGAGCTTGAAATTTTTGCTATACGGTTCTCTGATACGCTGAATGCGATGGTGTGATTTTCGTTAAGATTCTGTGACCTTTAGAGGGTGTTTCTCCCTATTTTCCGAAAAAGGCAAATTTTCTCAGGCTCGTAACTTTTGATGACAAAGACTGAATTTGATGAAACTTATATATTTAAAATCAGCATTAAAAGCCGATTCTTTTGATGTATTATTAGCATCCAAATTCCATTTTTTAGAGTTTCGTTTACTATTGAGCCGGGTCGCTCCTTATTACAGTTCGTTACCACGAACTGTTTGATAATGAAAAAGGTTGAGATGGTTAGGGCACGTTCTGCGGATGAGGGATGACAGATTGCCGAATATTGTCCTTATTGGCCAACTGTCTAGGGCTAAACGGAAAGCAGGTCGTTCTTGTCTGGGGTGGTAAGACATCAAAAAGAAAGACTTAAAGGAAATGGGAACTTCTTGGGAGGGTGTAAAGAAGGAGGCTTTGAGTAGATAGGGATGGAAGAGGAGCGTGTGTAGCTGTATTGGCCTCAGGCGGCTTGGTGCTGCCCACGTGTTGCTGGCACACTATGCGTTGCTGTGGCGCGTAGCACCACAGCAACGCGTGGCAGGGGTCAGCTAGTGTATAATAATAAACTAATTTTCTAGTATAAAGTAGTTATTTGAGTAAAAGAATTCTGCTAACTTAAGATCAGGACAATTTTACTATCCCTGTCTACGAATTTATATTCTGCACATAACTATTTCTCTTGGTCCTTTTTTTTTCTTTGTTTTTGTACTTGAACAAAAACAGGCGGCTTGGTGCTGCCCAAATGTTGCTGGCACACTATGCGTTGCTGTGGCGCGTAGCACCACAGCAACGCGTGGCAGGGGTCAGCTAGTGTATAATAATAAACTAATTTTCTAGTATAAAGTAGTTATTTGAGTAAAAGAATTCTGCTAACTTAAGATCAGGACAATTTTACTATCCCTGTCTACGAATTTATATTCTGCACATAACTATTTCTCTTGGTCCTTTTTTTTTCTTTGTTTTTGTACTTGAAAGATTATGTTTGTGAAATAATTTGATCGTGTGAATATATGTACGTAAAAATTTTAAAACCAATAAGTTTAGCAAACAATACATAAAACCATTTAAAGCAAATGAATAAAACAAAATCGATATTGCTGTTGCCTGACGAGCGGTGGTACGGACGCCATCCGATATAACTGGAGAAGTCCCTTCAAGGCTCGGAAACTATTTTTATTTAAACAAAGGTAAAATCCCTGAAAACCAAATTTACGGTTGCAAATTGGGTAATTTTAAGACTATCCTAAGAAAAAAAAGTCTTAGAAAAAAAAGATAAACAGTTTATAAGAACAGTTTATAAAGAAAACAATTTAAAGTAAAATAAGAAAAGTAAAATATGTTTGCAAAACTAATAAACTAAATGTTGCGAAACCCATGGCAGGTAAAATTTCTAAAATGAATAATTCGTTTATCACCAAAGACAACTATGCTTTCAAAGGAAAGCAACACCTTTTTAAACTGTTTGATCCCATCTGTTTTTGGCTTTTTTCGCTGATTTGTTTGCAACGATTGTTTTCCTAAAAATTTGTCAGCCGCTACAACCAATAACTGCATACGGGGGCTTTTTCACCAGAAACTTGATTCCCACCTTTTTTTATATCTTTAGGATAAATGAGATTTGTTTTAAACAAGTTTTGAGTAAAATTGTGTCACTCACGAATAGTGTTTTCTAGACAGAGTTGAACCCGCTTGGAGCTGACAAAATTCTCATATTTGGAACATATGAAAATTGTTTGGACCCCAAATCATTATACAAAATGGCCAGGAATTACCGAAAGCCTTTTATGGTACAGCCGACAGATTATAATATTAATAGAATAAATTTTATTCAAATCAATAAAATGATAGTCATAAAATTAAACACGGGAAGCGTCAGATGATTTGCCCCCAACCATGCATTGCACTCCAGGCTGAAGGCAGACCATTGGTCAGAATGTGATTTTTTTAAAAGTTATACCAGGTAGGTATTTGGCAGGAGGCGGAGGGGAGGGGGTATCACGCGCCTGAAAGACCGAATTTAAAATGCTTGAATTGTCGAACTTTCCATGGGCCTTCACACGCATACAGGTATGGGTAGGTGTGCGGGCGGGAAGAGAGATGCAGGAATTAATAAATCTCGTCTATTTTCATTCTGACCAGTAGTTCTCAACCGATTTTGGTCCATCCCCACCTAGGCATTTCTAAGATCCTGTTGCCCACCCTCTTCGTGATATTTAAATTTTATTACCTAAAATTTTACACGTATTCACCTGAAGGAAGTTTAAAAGGTCATTAGCTTGGTATTTTTTTTTCTTCTAGTTAGCCTCTAGTTTTATTTATACGAATGAAAATTTTGTCTGTATGCAACACCTTTCATACAACGCATGACGTCGTTGCAACACTATCATGTATCTGTTTTGCTCTTTAAAGATATGTGAATGTGACGTCATTTACATGATTTTTCTTTAAATTAAGACTCTAGAGTGTTGTCAGTAGAAGGGTGTCCTGCCCATGACCATCAAAATATTCCCGTGTACCACCGCTGGCGCGTGTGTCCCAAGTTGGGAATCACGGTTCCAGGCTGAAAAACTACAATCATTTTGAAGTGATCTCACCTATAGCTTCTATCTCTTCTAAGTAGACATACACAAAAAGGATTCTTTAGAGACAATCCAGATAGAAAGTAAAAAAAAAAAAAAAAAAAAAAACAAAAACAACCCTAACATTATCTAAAACCAACATTGTCGATACAAAAATAACCCAACACGGGATCAAAACCACAAGAAGATTCTTTCGGATAGTCCCAAGGTTTCCTCTTCATAATTGTCGATTGCAAAAAAAAAGAAAAAAATTAAATCTAATAGCAAAACATGAAGGGAAGTTCATCTTAACTGAAAAAAGTTGATCTTTAAAATCTAATTATCTTTATGTTAGGTTGCAGGGATGATTAGTGATGTCATCAATTATAATGGTAACGAAAATGAGGGGAGCAATGAATATTAACCCACACAGCACAGAGGTTGAAGATGGAGCACTAACAAGCTTAGCACTGCTAAAAGAATTCTCACAAATTCGCTGTCACCACTTGTTCCATATCATTCAATATTTATTCATTGATTCACTATAGCTCAAAAGATAATTATCCTACTTTTCATTCCTCCACTAAGTTGCAAAAGAAAAGATCAGTTCACGTCACTTATAAAATATGAAATTTTACAACAAGTTCATAGCCGCAACTTGTATCAAAAGGATACGATACTTAGGATAAGTATCAAAAGGATAAGATATCATTGTTTCTTTATTCTAGTTTTAGATTTACCCCACACTTACCCAGAAGCATCATATTACTTTGACTTTTTCCAAAAGAATGTCTCCTAAATGATCAGTTGATATGATTTTGGGACAAGCTCACAACGATGTCAAAAGGATAAGATAAATATATCATCGGTATTGTTAGTTTTAAATTTATGCAGTAATGAATTTTACTGAATTTATAATGAAAATTTATGCAGCCAGAAGTGCCAGAAGAACCTCCAACCGGTACGACTCTAGTTCGTCATTGTAAAAAGACACGTTTGCATGGAGCATAAATGGGAGACAGTAACAACGGCCATCAAAGGGGTAAAATTAACCTGGACAATCTGTCTTGGCTTTTTTCTACAATTGGCCATGACTTCCGTTGAAAATTAACCTTCGACTTTCTCCAAAATAATATAAAAAACAAGTAAAAAAAATCTATAAAAAAATTTTTCGTAAAAAATCAACCTTTAAAAAAAAAAAAAAAAAAAAAAAAAATATTAATCCCCTAATTGTTCCGAGTGCATTTCCAACTAGATCTAACTTCCGCATGCATGATAAATGCCTAAAAGATAATTTATATGTCGCTAGGGCCACCAAAATCAGACTAAAACTTTCTTCGACTTAAGGGGGTTAAAGGTTGACGCTTCGACTAATTTACACTATGAAAAAAAAAATCCATTAATTTGGTCATTCTATGAAAGATTTTTTAAATGCTATAATCAAATTGTATGTTTTAGACATTCTGAGTGTCTTAGACGTTTTTATGATTAGGTGTACCGTTTGGACTGCTGTGTTAAGTTTTGCCAATTAAGCATTTCCCTTCCTATACACAATCTCTGCTTCTTGGGTCGATTATTTATTAAGTTGGTATTACTTATGGCAGCCCCTGGTATACCCCCTGCTGAAGGATACCAAAGTAGGAGATTTGACTTCCCTAGATATGTACCGGTTGTAACATTACAGTGCCTATTTCCCTAACTGGAAATAAGATAAAAGATACATAGTATGGGCATGCACATCAATTTTGATTAAGACTGAACAAAAATGCGACTAGGGAGCTGACAAAATCAATAGATACAAAAAGAGGCAAATTAGCCATACATCTATATCTGAATTAGCCATACATCTATATCATACCCACCGGACATCTGATCAGCCCGAAGGGGTAAGGTGGCAAAAGTGGTAATTGCAGAGTTACTTTAACCACCGACCTAAGAGTCGGTAAATCGATCGCGTAAGAAACGAAAGAAACCGTAAATTTCCAAAGTTGAACAACTAGCCGATAATTAACTGGGAGTAATTCAACACCCGGTAAAATAAATAAAGAATTTCACCGTAATGGGCAAATCTTGTCTATGAAGTATTTTTTAAAAAGAGTTGAAAATCACAATACCTAACATGGACGTCTCATAACCATCTGGGTTCATAGATGGCATTATATGTATTCGTGTTGTATCAACAAGAGTAGTGATTCGCTGATTTTTGCCGTATTCGGTACATAAAAGATGAATGAGATGAAGTAAGACCTCGCGCCCAACTACTTCGTTTCCATGCATGTTTCCTATGTATTTGAATTCTGGTTCACCTTAAAAAAGAAAAATATTAATCACGAAAAAAGAAGTATTAACTACAAAACAATTGGGAACATATAAAATATGATAAAAGAGATAAGGGTAAGATGACTACAACACCAACCTACTTGTTTCCCTTTTTTGCACTGCCTTCTGTTGGAACAGTGATATGATCAGCAACTGTTTTTTTTTACTCTAACTGCTGCTGCGCGGTTTCAAGAGTAGCAGCTACCTTTCTGTTTATTACGCACCAACCGAGTCTCATCTATCATGGCTTGCGCTAGCTGTATCTCGACTTTGTCCTCCTTTTCAATGCCTCTTTTAAGCCAGTTATGAGCTTCCTTCAGCAACTCATCTGTGGCCTGCTCCTTGGAACCAAACACTTTTTTTTCTTTCAAGGATTTTTCGAAAGTCTCTATTGTCAGTCAGTTCAAAGAAACTTCAGCGAGCTGTAGCTCTCTCAGCCGTTCTCTTGCCTCCAAATCCTGCCGCGCTTTCTCGGTTTTTTCTTTCAAGGCTTCTTCCACTATATGTACTAATCATAGCTCTTTCTAGCGGATTTGGCTAGTTTTATCAAGTCTTTAGTGACAGCAACATTTTGCGGACGTCCTCCAAATCTGCACAACCTACCTATCACAAATAGTTTTGCATTCAAAGTTCGCTCATTCATCAAAGCTCTTTCTTCACTGAAAATTCGCCCGGAAAGGGGAATGCTCCGCTCAATACAGGCAAACCCCCTTGTAATGGTCAAAGCATTTTTTACGACTTCAGACATGTTTTAATATTTCCCTCCCTGAATCACGTTGTTCCACTGGTCGTCGATGCTTCCTGGCTCCGGTAGAAGTCCTCAAACTGAAATAGCTTAAACTCGTCAACTTACCTGTCCTTTTGCATCGCGATGGGTAACTTCCTGGCAACATATAAAAAAATCTGAACAAAACTGACTTTGGAGCTTCATTAGGATGCAGAAAAGTTAACGCTTTCAACAACTGTAAACATCTCCACCGAGAATTTAATTAAGGACATCTTGCAGCCGCAAATAATACTTCTGAATACGGTTCACGAACGAGCGTTTTGGAAGCTCTTCTACTGACTCAAGATAGTCAACAATCTCGCCACTCACAACTGTCTGTAGCAGTGGCACAGAGTTCTTTTCATATTCGAATGACTGAAGCGTTAATTCATCCCTAAGCTCTTTGGTCGCTTTGGGCTTTAGGACTCGTCCGGCCAATGTCAGGACCAGCAGATTCAGCTTCGTATAGAGTTAGTGCAAGTTTTTCTTTGTAAGAAAGATTTTTTTGTGAGAAAGACTAAGGTTTTTCTTTGCAATCTTGACAAAGAAGTACTCAAACAGAGTTGACATCATTTCCCTTAGCATCAAAGCGGCAGGTCCTAATGTTAACCAATTGGTGGGTACGTGTTCCAAAAAAACGAGACTTATGAAAGCCAGTTTTCTATTGAATCTTCCCCAAGTCTTCTTGTCTAGCCGGTCAACCGCAAAAAAAACTACCCTTTTATGATCAGATCGGAATAATTGTCGCCAATTTCCTGTAAACCCTTCCGAAAAGCGTTAGGTACCAAATGGATCTTGCAGGTACCAATATCAAGGAGACCTTTGCTACTTACCAATTCACTTTTTTCACTGTTAATCAGTCGGAAAAGTTTTTTGTTCACGTTCAGACAGACACAAATTAACACTAGTAGTATGGAGATGGATAAACCGCTCTCATCGGTCGTTCTGGCTCTTTCTGACCTCAGCTGAGGCATGTTCATTAAGCTGCAGTTTTCAGATGTCTTTCTACCACTCTTTTCATTAATTAAGACCGGAATTGGATCCTAATTTGAAGCTCTTTCTTACTTTCTGAGTTTGTGGTTTCAACAAACTCGACAACATAAGATCTGTTGCCGACTTCACCAAGGGTCATCTTCCGGAAATAGGATCCAAGATCTTCGGTTAAGTTTTTGACTGCTGTATCTCTGATATTTTTTTTCAAATACATTTGCTATTGTGTCTGCGGAGTTCCCAGAATAATCAGACTCAATCATCTTCAGAGCCAGTGTAATTTCTGCAACTGCTTTTTCATCATACACTAGATAAGCACCTAAGTGAACGGGCAGTTTTGTCGCTCTCTGCGGAAGATGCTGCCAAGAGACGAAGCTGATTCGGCGTGTTACAGTAAAACGTAGGAGCCCTTATGCAAGCGATATATTGCTTACATACAAGCGATGCATTGCAGATAGAAAAGTAGAAAGAGAACAGATCTCCCAGAACAGCTCTACACCACTCTTTCGTTAGGTGTCCTGTACATTTTTCATTCCCAACCAAGTATCCTTGAGTTTGCACTTTCCAATTTTTGTTCAACCTGAAACTTTAAAAAAGAAAAGAAGATGAAAAATAACAGGCTATTACAAGAAATATATTCAAATAAAAAAGGGCACTAGGAAGTAGTCTAATAGTTAGAGAAATGTATGTAAGCTCAAAATCGTGCAAGGAAGCTGGTTTAAAGCTACCTCCTTTGTATTTTGTCATTGGAGTCATTCCCTTATTTATTTATTTTTTCGTTCTGTGTGTAACAGTGACACCCAGAAAAGATTTTCTTAAGTAATTGACAAAGCCAACAAGGCCCTACCACCTCCTAACCCATTGACTCCAGAGGCAAAGGGGCACTCCTTTTCGTTACTAGTTGGTCTGCTCTATCTAGACAGTAACGCTGTAGCCTACGTAACAGTTTTGCTTTCCTTAGACAAGCAAAAACAGGTTCCAAGAATCTCTATCGGAAAAAAATATACTGAAAACCATATACCCATAGGTGCTGGTAGCCATCAGGATACGGAGTATTAAACCAAAGCAAGAAAAGGGACTTTAGGGACTTTTTATCAATTTAAGGGACCTATAGGGCTTTACTTGAGTTTAGGGACTTTGTAGCAACCCTGCATTCCATAATCAGTTACAAGTGAAGATTTGTAGCTGAGCTCTGTAAGCTCATCCAGAGTCAACCCAACTCTAAATGGGTACTCGGAGAGATCTGGAGAAAAGTCCTGGGAAGCACCGAATGATTTGCCTCCATCAGGAGGTCGGTACCTACGTTCGGCAGACTATCGGTCAGAATAAAAAAAACTTTTTTTTAACTTTTGGTTACTATGGGCCACGGTTCGCTGTAGACCAGGCTGCTATCAAAATTACAAATACTTAAAAATACTGGTATCTGTCGTATTGCACTGGGAATAAAGAAGCCTTTGAAGTTTGGGAGATGGATGAAAAGACACACGACTCAGTAAATTTTTCTGACAGTATGAATATTAACATTGGTAAACTACAAGGATGAGTTTTTGGTCTTCATGACTAAGAAGTAACATAAAAGCATTCTGTCGTTGGGACAAAACTGTCCGCACGACTTGTGATATTTTTCTTTCAGTATGTATACTAAGATTAGTGTACCAGAGGAATAAGTTCTTGACTCACTTGCATTTCACTTAATATTAATAATATAAGAAGTTGTATTAATGATCTAACATGAAATGAAAATAGAAGAAAATAAATTTTTACAACTTTCTCTGCTGATCCTCAGCTCACAAGCTGCTGCAAAAGCAAAGCTAACTTGTGAAATTTAAGAGGGCAAGAATCAAACAGCAAGAAGACATTAGATCTATAGACTAGTATTGACTTACAGAAAAAATAACTTAAGTAAACTAAGGTGACATTAAGGAGGAAGGGGGTTAAAATAGATGATGATCACTTAACTTTTAAAGGTTATCCCAGTGTTCAATATGCTTATTACAACCAGTTTTCGCATAACTGATTGACCTTTGACCAAGAAGAAAAGACCATTGATTGGCTGAAAGTTATCGGATCATATCTCTTTCAATCAATCGGAGATTTTTACAATGGACAAAATTACGGAAAAAATTGCAAAAAGCTCTATGAAACGGAGGAGCATATTGATTTCGTTAGCATAAGTCAGAATAAAATTGGTATTATAGGGGAGTTAAACATTTCCTCCCAAAGTACCATTTGAATATTATATTTTCACTAGTACATCCTTATTTGCCTAGCCCCAATTTTCGAGACCGTATTGTCTGGAAATCTATAACATGCCTAATATTTATAACAGTAATATATGCCTCTGACTAATAATAATTAGTCCTGTGCATATGTTCTTGATCCTTATTACTGTGTTAAATAAAAGATACATCTATAAAATAAAAGGTACATCTATAATCTTTATATTCAATGTAGAGGAACTTTAATGCAGTAAGTCCTGGAATCGTATTACATAAAAAAAACTAGTTTTTTTAACTGAAAGTAAAGAGCGACATTAAAACTTAAAACGAGCAGAAATTACTCCGTATACAAAATGGGTTGTCCCCTCCGCAATCCTTCGCTCTTTATGCTAAAGCTTTTAATTGTTTTAAAAAGCAGGATTGTGGTAAAGAGTCAAACTTTAGCGTAAAGAGCGAAGGATTGCGGAGGGGACAACCCATTTCGTATAAGGAGTAATTTCTGTTCGTTTTAAGTTTTAATGTCATTTCTTACTTTCAGTTAGAAAAACTAGTTTTTTTTTATGTAATTTCTGAACGTTTTTGAATTAATGCATGTTTGATTTTGGCTCTCCACACATAAATTATTAAAATGAAATTTACATTTTAATTCCTTTTTTTGGCTAAATGGCTTTCTCTTAGTTCTGATCAGACGATTTTGAGAAATAAGGGATGGGGAAGGAGGCCTAGTTGCCATGCAATTTTTCGGTTACACAAAAAGGCAACTATAAATTTTAATTTTTAACGATTTTTTTTTATTAGTAAAAAATATACGTAACTGAAGAATTAACTTACGTAACAAACTTTTATATTCTTAAATTTTTATTATGTATATGAGGGGGTTTGTACCCTCGTTAATACCTCGCTCTTTACACTAAATCGTTAGTTTTGTACCGATTCTTGAAGAATGACCCCTGAATCAGAAAGGCCGTAGGATAAATAGTTGAAATTACTAAAAATACTATAGCATAAAGAGCGAGGTATTTATCTCCTCCCAAATACCTCGCTCTTTATGCTAAAGTATTTTTAGAACCCCTCATATGCGTAATAATCTCTGTTCGTTTTAAGTTTCAATGCTACTCCTTGCTTTCAATTGAAAAAAAACTTTTCCATGTTTATTTTTTCATTGTTTTTTTTTATAGTAATTTTAGAAAATCCTGCGCCCTTTTCATTGAATTTCTGTTCCCCCATGACATATTTCACCAGGGAAAGATCCTCCCACATAGCCCCCTCCCCTCAACCCCACCCCCGAAACCAAAAAAAAAATCCCCTGAAAACGACTGTACACTTCCCCCAATAACCATTATTGTATGTAAACACTGGTCGAAGTTTGTAACTTGCAGCCCCTCCCCCAGGGACTGTGGGGGAGTAAGTCATTCCCAAAGACATAGTTATTATGGTTTTTGACTATGCGGAACAAAATGGCAATCTCAAAATTTTGATCTGTTGACTTTGGAGAAAAAATGAGCGTGGGAGGGGGCCTAGGTGCCCTCCAATTTTTTTGGTCACTTAAAAAGGGCACTAGAACTTTTCATTTCCGTTAGAATGAGCCCTCTTGCAACATTCTAGGACCACTTGGTCGACACGATGACTCCTGGGGAAAAAAAAAACAAACAAACAAATAAACACGCACCCGTGATTTGTCTTCTGGCAAAAAATACGAAATTCCACATTTTTGTAGATAGGAGCTTGAAAATTTTGCTAAAGGGTTCTCTGATACGCCGAATGCGATGGTATGATTTTCGTTAAGATTGTGTGACTTTTAGGGGGTGTTTTCCCCTATTTTCTAAAATAAGACAAATTTTCTCAGGCTCGTAACTTTTGATGACAAAGACCAAATTTGATGAAACTTATATATTTAAAATCAGCATGAAAATCCGATTCTTTTGATGTATATTTTAGCATCAAAATTCCGTTATTTAGAGTTTCGTTTACTATTGAGCCGGGTCGCTCCTTACTACAGTTCGTTACCACGAACTGTTTGATAGAGCAAAACCCCCGTGTCTTGCTCACAAGTTTTGAGAGCAGCTCGTACCAATATGAAAATTTTCCCGCCTTCTAGACATATGTATATATACCAATGCAAAGAAATAACAACAGGAAAGAAACAAAAATCAATATCTATAATATAAAAGCTTCAGGTAACTACATCTAATTAATGACTACAATGACTACATCTAATTAAGAAATCTTCGGTGAATTTAACAACCCCAACACTACGAGGTCCCTTAGGGCATTGCCTTGCTGCTTGTGCCACTCAGTTGCACCAGCAAATAGTATCTATTCAATGTAATACATGCAACAGATCCAATTTGTTTCTAAAAAGTCACTGGGAACAATTTATTTCATACATTTTTTTTGTGCGACCCCATTCTACAAAAAAACAAAACAACAAGAAGACAAGAGAACAATAAAGATAAATGACATTAAATACCTAGTTCATGAACACCTGGATTGTCACTTATTTCTGCTACCCAAAGCTCCTGTCCTTGAACACTCTTTCCAATAGAATAGAGCCGCATAATGTGTGAGTATTTTATACTCATTGCCTGCAGCCATAAAAACATGTCGCTATATTTATGATGCACAAACTTCAAGTCGGTGATTCGGTCTAATTCAGAAGGTGTGGTCGGTTGAACAGGTTTGACCGTAGTAGTTGTCGTAGGACTAACGCTACGAAGCTGTATATGCTTCTCAATGACGCCAGTAAGTGGTACAATTATATCAAACCAATCTGTTGGAGCATACCTAGAAAATAAACGGTTTTTAAATTAAACTTAGAGAAGCTGTGTATGCTTCTCAATGACACCAGTAAGTTGTAAAACTATGTCAAAACATTCTGTTGGAGCATACCTATAAAATAAATAGTGTTAAATTAAACTTGGTAAAGCTATATTGAATTGAATTTATTTATAACCCGTTATAATACACATGAAAAACGGAGTATAATGTAACTAAAAGAAAAGAGGAAAAAGAAAATGACCTAAAGAACTAAACGACACTTCATCTTACTGAAAAACAATTAAAACATACAAAAGCAAAAGCATCCATTGTATCAAAATAACGCTCCATGGGTGCCGACCAATTCCATTATTATAAGCTTCTATGCTTTTTCTGATAGAAGCATTCGGGTCTATGATGCCGTATCTTTAAATCGCCCAGGAGTTGCTTGACCATGGTGGAAGGGCAAGCAGTTATTTGGTTCTCAATGCTTCTCATATATATGCTCCTCAATGACACCAGTAAGTAGTACAATTGTATCAAATAATTCTATTGGAGCATACCTATAGAATATAGGGTTTTAAACTAGACTTGGCGAAGTTGTATATGTTTCTCAATGGCACCAGTGAGTGGTACAATTATATCAAATTATTCTATTGGAGCATACCTATAGAATAAAGGATTTTAAACTAGACTCGAAAATACACTTTTATATCCATTTTCTTCTCACACTTTTAGCACTTCGTGAAGAAATGCATTAGCACAAAATCCCATCAATAAATAAGAACATCCACGAACGGAAATAGGTTTAAAACCCATGGTTTTGTTAACTATTTGTAAAAATTATGTCAACCTTGTTAAAAGTATTCGCAGGATTTTTTTTTTTTTTTTTTTTTTTGGTGAGGGTAGGGAATCTACTAAAATACAAAAACAAAACGTGAATTTGATGCACGTCAAAGGTAGCTGCGAAAAAAAAAACATTTTCGACAGAATTTTAAGGACGGGACCCAGAGGCCCCCTGGATATAGACTTAATTTATAATTTATACTTCAATTGATTTTATACTTTATTAAAGACTGCAATAATATTATGATTACATTTAGTAGGGCAATGGTACTATAGCATACCATACTGTCGGATAAAATCTGAAGAATGCAGCGTTAGTAGACAGAATGCTTTCAACACATTGATGATGAAACAATGCTTAAGAGTAAGAAAATCGAGGCAGTCTTGAAGACCGACAGCTTCTTGAAATGCGCTTCATTCGTATCTATTGATTTTAGAAAGTATCATAGCGATTGCTTAAAATATAATAAATGTCTTTTTATAGCCAACATATTTTAGGGAAAAAGAAAAGTTAATGGAAAAACAAAGTGGGATTCATTCTAACTTATATCTAAGAATTTCATATTTAAATTAAGAGCATATTAAATACCTAAATCAATCAATCAATCAATTTATTAATACTAAAAGAAAAACTATTACAAAAGTAAAGCGGTTACTAGACCCAAGAACCTTTGCTTGTAATGGACAACAAAAAGAACAAAACACTTTAATAAAATATATAAAAAAAAAACAAAAAAAAAAAAACACTGGAACAAGACAAGGACAAGAGTCTTGAGTCAAGAGTCCTGAGTCAAGAGTCTTTATGGTGGGGGGGAGCAGGCCTGAAGAAGTAGCAAACTTGTGAGAGGCCTAGTGATCTAGACCTACTCCCCAAGTATAATCTACATTATTGCTTGCAGAAGTTACCTCTACACACTAATAATTTATTTGAAGCACCTCAGAGCCAATAAAATTTATATTCTTTGCAAATGATTGTTTCCTTTTATTCATGTATTTCATTAAAACACGTTCTTTAATTTTTGTGTACTATGGTCCGTGGTACGTTCTTTACTAGGTTGCAGCTACCATCACAAACATGATCTAGGTTCTATACTTTAACATCTACGTCTCAGAGTTAGCTAGTAATTGACTGGCCAACCACCAGTTCAATCCAGGTCTAATGACAAGAGCCTACTCGTTGGTCCTTGGTAGGAGCCAAGATCGAGTTCAGCTAGTCAGTTTAATTCTGCTTATTCCGCTAAAAAAAATCAATCTATCAAAGCACTGAAAGAATGGATTGATGTGGATTCTCTTTCTATTGACGAAAAAGCAATTCAGACAGCGGAAAGTCTTGGAACTCATCCCTAAATGCAAAGCATCATTGGCGGTCATTATCTTCTTCAGAAACTTCTCAATTTGAATAGATTTTGTATTTTTCCCTATTTTGAGCAGCTATGCGACAAACCTCGACGTGAGGCTTCTTAATAATCGAGCAACAGTAAGAAAGAAAAAAGAAAAAAAAAGATAAAGAATGCGGCAATAGACCCAAAAGGTCCGAACTGGCGGTGTTGATCTCCGTCTCAAGGCCCTTCAGCCAGGAAGTACAATGGGGGGATGAGGGCTAGTAATCCTGTGCTTTTGCACACCCTTCCTGTTTACCTTCCCCAGGTTTCTCCAGGTACCCATTTTAGAGCTGGGTCGGCTCTAGCTGAACTTACAGAGTCAAAAAACTGACCCCCGTCCCAAACCAAATAATTGGGTAAACTAGGATTCGAACACTCGCTCTCTCGGACAAAGGATCCTAAATCCAACGCACCAATCCACTCGGCTAGGATGAGCAACAGTAATTGAAATTTAGCGTCTGCTGCCTCGTTTTACTGTTGATGTTGTATAGACCGAAGCTGTTACGGAAACTGCAAACCTACATCCATAAATTTTTTTTAGACTAATCTTCTCGCTGAGCTGACTATGAGGCAAAGCAAATGGAGGCCTATGGACAAATTTCTCCGTCCCTATAAAGTTTCCAAAACGTTTGAAATGGATGACAATTTTTTTCTTTTGTACATTCCGTCTTGACTGCGTTTTCCATTCTACTTCTTAATACTGAATCCGCAAAGCAGTCCTTTTTTCTTAAAGTAACTGAAATCATATATCCCGAATAATAAAGGAGAAGACGCGATCAACAGCCTCACAGATACATTTATAAAATCAGATATTAATATCGATACTGAAGATGTTTTAAGCGCCTTTGAGAAGAAATCGACATTTATCAGAATAAAAAGAAGTACTTACAGTGTTCACAAAGTTTTTCATCCAGGTCAAGAGTTTAGATTAGATTTCAAATTAGAACAATTTTACTTGAACACAAATATAAATACAATCTTAAAAACCAGCGCAAATGTCTGGTGGCATACTTCAGCGCTACATATTAAACAATAGTAAAACTAAGCCACCTTAAACTAATTTATCAAACAAAAAGAATTAAAACTATTACCCTGCATATTTAACTTTCAGATATTTTAGCAGCCTCTGAAACAAAAGTTTATCAGAATGTTCCAGGATTTTAGCTGGAATTGAGTTCCATATTTTTGGTCCAGTATGACAAATGCTGAAACACGCTCTTGATGTTGAAAAAAATTCACACGAAAAATCTGATCTATGAGTGGTCGGTTAATTAAGGTAATAGGAATTAAGAATTTTGGTAGTACAGTAATAGTATGATAGTAGTACAGTAATAATGAGCTTAGTAATGACCTTACATAAAAAAGCTCATAAAGTGAATGCGATTTTTGGTCCAGTAAAACGAACACTGAAACATGCTCTCGATCTCGATGTTGGACGAAATTCACACGGAGAATCTGACCTATGAGTGATCAGTTAATTATGGTAATGGAAATTTAAGTTAATACGATCTTTGCAGTAGCACAGTAATAACGAGCTTAGTAATGACCTTACATATAAAAAGATCATAAAGAGACTGTGATTTTTGGGCCAGTGAAACGAACGCTGAAACACCCTCTCAACCTTGATGTTGGAGGAAATTCATACGAAAAATCTGATCTATGAGTGGTCGGTTAACTATGGTAACGGAAATTTAAGTTAATACGATCTTTGCAGTAGCACAGTAATAATGGTAAAGGTAAAAAAGGAGGTAAAGGATGACCTTACATAAACAAGAGCCGAGAGCTCATGTGATACTTGCGAAGAGGTCAAAAGAGCCAAGAGCCTTCAGCCCCCCAGATGGTCGAATAGGGGAAAACGACTGTTATCAAGTCAATTTGTGCAGGTCCGTGGCACTCCTACCAATTTTCATCGTCTTAGCACGTCCAGAATCACCCAACTGGGCAAAGCACTGGGACTCTCCCGCCTCTAACTCCCCTAAAGAGAGAGGATCCGGTCCGATTATGTCAACCACGCATCTAGAACTTGCGCTTATTCTCGAACTCACCTAAGCATTGGAAATCCCCCAACTCCCCCAAAGAGATCGGATCTGGTCCGGTTGTGTCTATAATGTATCTAGAACTTTTGCTTATTCTTCCCATCAAGTTTCATCACGATCTCTCCACTCTAAGCGTTTTCCAAGATTTCCGTTTCCCCTCTCCACTCCCAAATGTCCCAGGGTCCAATCCGAATTGAAAAAGGAGCATCTGAGATATGACATCTTTCTATATATCAAGTTTCATTAAGATCCGGTCACCCATTCGTGATATAGACATACCTCATTTTTCACGATTTCCCCTCCCTCTAGCCCCCCCCCCCGATGATCGAATCGGGGAAATGACTCTTATCAAGTCAATTTGAGCAGGTCCCTGACAAGCCTACCAATTTTCATCGTCCTACCACGTCCAGAAGCACCACACTCGCTAAAGCACTGGAAATCCCCCCCCCCCCCCCAACTCCCCCAAAGAGAGCGGATCCGGTCGGTTATGTCAATCACTTATGTAAGACTTGTACTTCTACTTCCCACCAAGTTTCACCCCCATCCCTCCAATCTAAGATTTTTCCAAGATTTCCGTTTTCCCCTTCCAACTCTCCCCAATGTCACCTGATCCGGTCGGGATTTAATATGAGAGCTGTGAGACACGAGGTCCTTCTACATATCAAATTTCATTCAGATCTAATAACTCGTTCGTAAGTTGAAAATATCTAACTTTTTCCGAATTAACCGTTGTTCCACTCATAAAGGAAGAACTATGGAAGAATTATAATGGAAGAACTAACTTTTCCGCTCATAATGAGATTTTGATTTTTGGTCCAGAAAAACGAACACTGAAACACCCTCTCGTTCTCGGTATTGGACGAAATTCACACGACAAATCTGATCTATGAGTAATCAGTTACTTACAGTAATAGGAATTAAGAATTTAGGTCGATAAGATCTTTGTAGCAGTATAGTAATAATGAGCTTAGTAATGACCTTACATAAAAAAGCTCATAAAGAGACTGTGATTTTTGGTCCAGTAAAACGAACACTGAAACAAGCTCTTGATCTCGATGTTGGACGAAATTCACACAAAAAATCTGATCTATGAGTGGAAAATTGATTATGGTAATGGGAATCAAGAATTTCGGTTAATAAAAACCTGTGTAGTAGCATAATAATAATAGGTTATGTAACGACCTTACATAAAAAAAAACCATAACGAGGCTGTGATTGCTAGTAAGATGGTTTTGTAAATATACAATAGCCTATGTTGCTATTAATTTTTTGAGCTTCTTAACTGATGAGTTTCCTCCCAAACTCAAATCTTAAACTCGTCCCAGATCTGAAGAGACACAAAATTTTATTCTGATTTTCGAATATTTAGGAGTTTTCAGAAACACGAGATGGTTGAATATCACATTAAATATTGTATACTGAACACCACTGACACTCATCATTCTCTGGATATATAATATAAGTTATACTCACCCATTTGCTTTGACTGAAATTCTATATTTTCCAGGTAACAAAAGTCTCCAGTATTCCCCTGCACTAGATGTCAACATATATTTATCATTACCATCCACATGCACTTCTGCTTTTGCAATTCCTTCCCCAGTATTTTCGGCAGTTACTTGCCCTAAAATTTAAATTTCAATTCAGTATACCTGCTGATAACTTTTATTTTGTTAAGCTTAAAATAAAAAAGTGTTACACTTTTTTATCTAAAATGGTAATATTCTCTTTGCGGATTTTTGGCCACTAGATGCAATCACAGAGGCATATTGGCTTCTAATTTGGAAGAAAGCAAGAAGAATTGAACTGAAACAAAAATGTTTATACATTTAGCTCGCAAACTATCTAATATAATTATTTATAGTGCTTACCCAAATAAGACGATTAACTAAGTTATAAACTGCAGTTTGAACAATTCTTGTTTGCAATTAATAGATTTAAAAAATAATACACAGCATAAATCCATTAAACCTCAAGCTTTACTATCCAGTGTTTACACGGAAATTTAAGATACGTTTTTTTATGATGATTTCGCAATGAATAATTCAACCCCCCCCCCCTTCCCACAAAAACCTAGTAGGTACATCTTAATATTAGCAGCTATATTTTAATAATTTTATGTAAAAGAAGAAAAAAAACATTCTTTCAAGAAATCAAAGTAGAAAAATGACGAGTTCTTGTAAATATTCATATAACGTACCACTTGACTTTTTAGCAGCTGGACTAGGTTTCGTCGGCTGCGTAGAATCAAAAACGTCTCTGGCACCTGTTTGAACCATCATATTATGCTTTACCAAAATTAAATAAAAAAAGTTTTTTTTTTTTTAACTGAAAGTAAGGAGCGACATTAAAACTTAAAACGAACAGAAATTACTTCGTATATGAAAGAGGCTGCTCCCTTCTCAATGCCCCGCTCTTTACGCTAAAGTTTGACTCTTTCTCTCAACTCTACTTTTTAAAACAGTAAAAAACTTTAGTTTCTTTAACTTTAAAACTTTAAGTTTTTTCTGTATTTGTATGTTTTTATTACGTATATGAGGGGGTTCACTCCCTCGTCAGTACATCGCTCTTAACATTAAAGCTTAAATTTTGTCTCAATTCCTTAAGAATGGCCCCTCAATCACAAAGGACGTAGAATAAATATTTGTAATCCTAAAAATACTTTAGAGTAAAGAGCGAAGTATTAGGATGAGGTGAACCCCTCATATGCGTAATAATTTCTGTTCGTTTTAAGTTTTAATGCTGCTCCTTACTTTCAGTTGAAAAAACTTTTTCATATTTACTTTTTCATTTTTTTTTAAATAATGCAAGAAAATCCTGCGCTCCCTTCATGGAAATTTTCTTCCCACGTGACAAATTCCTCCATGTAAAGTTCCCCCAACAAAACGTCTGTACACTTTCAAATAACCATTACTATATGTAAGCACTGGTCAAAGTTTGTAAGTTGCAGCCCCTATCACGGGGACTATGGGGGAGTAAGTCGTCCCCATGGGACGGAGTCTCCATATGGGGGAGTAAGTCGTCCCCATGGGACGGAGTCCCCATATGGGGGAGTAAGACATAATTACAAGGTTTTTCGACTATGATGAATAAAATGGCTATATCAGAATTTTGACCGGTGACTATGGGAAAATAATTAGCGTCGGATGGGGCCTAGATGCCCTCCAATTTTTTTTGGTCACTTAAAAAGGGCACTAAAACTTTTCATTTCCGTTAGAACGAGCCCTTTCGTAAAATTCTAGGACCACTGGGTCGATAAGATCACCCCTGAAAAAAAAAAAAAAAAAAAAAAAAAAAAAAAAAAAAAAAAAAAAAAAAAAAAAAAAAAAAAAAAAAAAAAAAAATAAACACGCATCCGTGATCTGCCTTCTGGCAAACAATAAAAAATTCCACATTTTTGTAGATAGGAGCTCGAAACTTCTACAGTACGGTTTTATGATATGCTGAGCCTGATGGTGCGATTTTTGTTAAGATTATATGACTTTTAGGGGGTGTTTCCCCCTGTTTTTTTAAAATAAGGCAAACTTTCTCAGGCTCGTAACTTTTCATTGGTAAGACTAAACTTGATAAAACTTATATATTTAAAATCAGCATTAAAATGCGATTCTTTTTATGTAGCTACTGGTATCAAAATTCCGTTTTTTAGAGTTTTGGTTACTATTGAGCCAGGTCGCTCCTTACTACAGTTCGTTACCACGAACTGTTTGAAAAGCTAGTTAATACCTATCTTAACTGAGTATTTTGAACAACTTATCTTTAGAGAAACTATGATTACCACCGTATACTGCCGTACCTACCTTTGCAGAGTTAGGAATTGTCAATATTAACCATAAAATTATTTTTCATTGTGATTCAGGGATCATTCTTGAAGAACTGGAACAAAATTCGAACTTAAGCGTAAAGAGCGAGGTATTAACGAGGGGCCGAATCCCCTCATATTACGTATATGAGGAAGTTCACCCACTCGTCAATGCCTCGCTCTTTTGTAAAATGACCGATATAAGCAAAAATTTGTTTGTATTATTTTCCGGCCAATCTTAGCATAATTTTGCCTTAAAGCAGCTTCATAACTATGATTTTTGTGTGATAATAAACCAAAAATATTGTATGTGTTTAATTTGTGGTTGTTATTAATTAAAAAAAAAAGTTTTTCAAACTGAAAGTAAGAAATAACATTAAAACTTAAAACGAACATAAATGATTACGTATATCTTCTAAAGATTTTTATTTTTATTCATTTCAGTCATTTGAGAATTGCTCAACTTGTATCTCTCATTTTCACAAGAATATTTTCGACCTCTTTTTCCTTTTTGTTACTATGCCTTACATAATTAGTTCCACAAATGTCGCAAATTCAAGTTACGCGGGAGAATCTTTCCTTGGAGAATTTCTCGTGGGGAAGGGAATTTTCAATGGAGAGAGAGCTGGATATCCTGACTTTATTCAAAAACCAACCAGCAATTAAATAATTTGTTTTTTCAACTGAAAGAAAGAAGTAACATTAAAACTTATTACGTGTATGAGATGGGCTGTCTCTCCTCAGTAACTCGCTCCTACGCTAAAGTTTCTTTTTTAACTTTTAAAAGAGGCTATTATTTTAATTAGATAGCCTTTGTGATTCAGGAGTCATTCTTAAACAACTGAAACAAAAATGAAACTTAGATAATTATAAGGTTATCATTAGTTTAAAAAAGGTAAGATTTATACGCAAATTCCGTTTTAGTTATTCATGTACGATGAGCCAAATTCAAAACCTACATTAATACAAAAACTTCCAGAAATTAAATAAAAAAAACAAGTTTTTTTTAACCGAAAGTAAGGAACAACATTAAAACTTAAAACAAACAGAAATTATTCCGTATACAAAAGGGACTGTCCCCTCCTCAACGCCCCGCTCTTTAAGTTTAAGTTTGACTCTTTGTCATGACTCTACTTTTTAAAACAATAAAAACTTTAGCGTAAAGACCGGGGTGCTGGGGATTGGACAGCCCCTTTTATATACAGAATAATTACCGTAAGTTTTAAAGTCACTCCTTGCCTTCAGTAAAAAAAAAAACATGCCTTTTTATTTAATCTTAACACACATCCAATCATGTGCAATGCGTATACAATGCAATCATTTTGTTTTCAGCATATAGTCTTCTCTATTTCCCATGAAGATATAACTATGTAAAAGCAAGCTAAAAATAACGGTCCAGCAGATGGATCTGCCAAAGTTTCAAACTCATTTTTGAAAAAGTATGAAATGCGTACTTTCGTGTCGGAGACGAAAATATATAACTATTGTTACTCAAAATGTAAACCCGCTCGTACTCATTAGTAGATGAATGTCCAGATTAAAGAGTTAACATATTCACTTAGTATTCGTCTTTTTTGAACAAATTCAAATCGACTCATCATCCACTACTAATCCATCCTTGGGTAAAGCTACTAAGCAAATATGCTTCGAAAAATCTGAAATTCAACAACATTTGTAAGAAGTAGCCATTACGAGCATAAAGGAACTTAAATTAAAATATAGATGTTTCATACAGATGTTTGTATACAGATGTTTCAACTTTGTATTGAATTATTTGTTATTTCGTGCAAGACCGCGTTGGTTATATTCCCCTTGTGTAGTCACTCAGCAGAGGTGTTTATTGCACTGTTAAATCTGTGTACTCAACACGTCTTATCACCTTCGATGACATATTTGCAACCAATCTTGACTACCCTTTCTCCTCATGCTCATTTATTTAATCTGTACTATTTCATTTATTCAACCTAGTTCAAGTTGTTTATTGACTATTCCTAATATTCTTGGTCGTTAGTATATAATTTTCGACAGTATACATAGATAGAAATTGACCTTAGTAAAGGAGATCAGACAATTTTACTAGACAGGAGAGGAGGAGGATCAACACCTTAAAGATCTATTTTAGAATTCCATTTCTAGATTTCAAGGAATAAGTGAGTTATAATGCATTTTTTCAAAAATCAATCTTGTCAATCTTGGGGTGGTCCTCCCTCCTCCCTCTCTGGGTAGGTCCAAATTGCTATGTATTGTCTATCTTTTTAATTAAATTTGGCTATATGAAATATCTACTATCCATGGAAGTTGTTTTTATGTGCTATACATCCATACATACACAAATGCAATAGGGGCTCCTTCCTCCAAAATTGCTTCTAAGGACCATCCCTTCAGAGAAAACTCAAAAATAGTACAAAATACACTTTCTTTGTCTAGAGCCCCCCCCCCCCCCGCTTCACCAGGTAATGTCCTCGATTCCTCCTGCAAAGGGTCATTTTGACAAAATGACAAAATGAAAAAAAAAGAATCAACTGACAAAAAGTCAGTTTTTCCACACATCATTCACAAAGATAGTTCGAAAACTTTTGCCAGTACATTTGGTGGGATATTGCAGTAGCAATTAAGATTATTCATTTTTAGCTCTTCAATTGTGGGGAGGTTGTTAATACACAGTAAAACATTTTTACAAGTAAAAATTGCAAATAGACAAATCTCGCAATATGAAAGGTCATAAACTTGCGGAAATCGTGTATTCTTTTCTGAAATTTTCATGTATGGATCACATTGAAAACTGTAAAGCATACGCCCTGGCACCATCTTTCTGAAAAATAACATAGTCCTACTCTTTCACCGTCACCTGCAATACGAACGACTAAAACAGTTCTGTTACATAAACTTTAGTCTTTACGATGTTACTAAAGAAAATGAGACCAACGGTTCATTGGGGTCTAGACTTTCCCCAGTAAATTTGTATTTCAGGTCATTAAACGTATCTACCTACGATTCCAATCGTGGGGTAACTTAAAGGGTAAGATTTAGAGTAAAACACGCATTTAATCAAACAAGTTAAAAATACACAACATGATTGCAAAAGCACACCAAATCAAACCGGCAAAATTCTTTGGACATCTGTTAAGATGTGCTAATTTGAGAGTCAGAATTCATGATGAACACTTTCAACACCTCCTCTGAACATTGAATATTCAGTATATTGATACTTATAATAATGTGTACTTACTACTCTTAAGTAAAAAATTTAAGATACTTACAAATTAAACAAATGAAAATAGAAAATGAATATAGAAAACGTGTATAATATTTTAAATAAGACAATGGGCATAACAGGAAAAACGAAAACCTTGTAATAATAATAAAAAAAAGTTCCAAATAATTCGGGTTTTCGTCCGGAAGCCATTTTCAACGAAAAAAAAACTAATAGAAAAGGTAACGGAGGATAAGTTACGATTTTTGGATACGTGGATTCATAGGGATAATAATAGCTTATTTCGATTTATAGAAAACCCAAAAACAATAATCGTTATTGTCAAACCACCCAATCCATGTTAAAAGAAGAGTAATATATTTTCAGTGTCTGAGTTTTTTTTTGGTTTTCACCTGTTTTTTGTTTTTCTTTTTGCATTTTATTTATAAATTCTATTCAATGTAGTTTTGTCGGTTTTTCTTGTTTTTTTTTCTTAAAATGGGCTCGGGACATGAAGTTGAAATATCAGACCGTTTTCTATTATTAAAATTTTGTTTGAATTTTCTTGTTTTGTCAACAGTCTCATTTAAAATATTATGCCCATTTTTCTACATTTTCATTTGTTAAATTTGTAGATGGAAAGGTAGTGCGGTCAAAGAAATTATTTATAATATACTTATAACCTAATTCGGGGCACAGGGTTCGATCTCCCCCACAGCAAGGGTAGGGGACAAGCTTGCTACTTGTCTTAAAAAAGCTACTGAAACGTCGAGACGACGCCCCATGCACCAGCAATGATTCCGAAAGATCTTTACCCTTTATCCTATAAATTCATTTTTTCAGTATATTCGATTCTCGATAATTTGAATCTCTCGATAATTTGCAGTCGATAATTGGAATATCTCGACAATTAGAACCCTTTTCAGAGTCCCTTGAAAAAAACTCGATAATTTGAAAAAGAAACACTTACGATAATTTGAATTTGCAACAAGGACATCTTGGTTGGAAACACTATAAAAATAAATTCTGCTGGACAACACTGATAAAAGTGAAAATGTAAAAATAACAGTTTTAACCTCTATAACTACGATAAGGCCTGGAATCAGTTATATTACCCTACATACTGCATCAACCAACTCGGGTTTGCTAAGGAAACAGAAAACCCTACAAAGGTTATCAGTCACGACATTTAACAGTATCAGTGTTCATTCCACTAGACACACAATAGTTACTTCTATCAAACTGTGATGAGTTTACATTTGAGGTTTTGTTCACATGGACAATGAAATTGCTGTCCATGGTGCTTTAACCGATGCCGGATTGTTGACTATTCAAGATGAAAAGGAGGAGAAAAAAAAGAACCACTCACTCGACTCGCATTAAGCAAGGCAAGATTATCCGTCGACAGCTTACATTCCTATGCTATCAGAACAGAAACAAGTGACAATTTATTTACAGCTCTCATCACCGTCGAAAATGACTTGATCAATGTAGGATGGAAGTCCCTTCAAAAAAAAAAAAAATAGTTTGCAAAACAATTTTTTCGATCGCATGGTTTTTAACATGCTCCATATGCATAAGTGATTAAGAAGTTAAATAAACGAGTTTATATGTGTGTATGCACATATATGGGCTATCTATTTTCAATAAAGCACTTGTTTATTTGAAATTCTTCCTTGCTCCTTCTTGATAATTTGAACTCTTGGTAATTTGAACTTTTCTTCCCGTCCCTTGAGTTTGAAATTATCGAGAGTTGGCTGTAATTGTACTTCTAATATACACTAGGTTTCTTCATCTCCCCCCCCCCGTACATACATATTTTATCTCTTATTCTATTAGCAAAAGATTATAATACATGCGCCGATCAGGACTTACCTTTAACTCCCATATGCACCGCTTCAATATATGCCAACAAACTTTCTTTGTTATCATTCCATTCTTGATCTAAGTGATCTGGGGGAGGGTATTTACAGTAGGACAACTCCACTGTTATATCCATACAATTTCCCCATACATAATTGAAATCTTGCATGCCACCTGAAAACAATAATTCATTCAGTTTTATCTGAGATGAGCAATGACCTAGAAAATTTTCTAGGGATGAATATCATTAGCCTTTACCATGAGCGTCAATACTATCAATGAACATCGTATGAAAAATTAAATTTCGGAGACAAAGCACTTAATAGAGTTTCGAATTTATCTTTCAAAATGGTCCAAATTTATCGTACCGAAATGCTCCAATAGTATATGAAGCTTAGCGTCATTCATCACAATAATATTTCCTTGAAGCAAATTTGACAGAAAAACAAATGTCGTAAAAACTATTATATCATTAACGATCTCAGGCCATATAAACACCTTCCTTGAATTTCGTAAAGCTGCACCCCTCCCCCCTTAACTGTTCTCATATAACCATCTAAGGTAAAAGAAGGCGTTTAAGTTTACACATTAAATCTAGAAGTTAATATCCAAAGGGCCAAACAAACATTTTAACCATCTCATTCACTAAATGATTAAGAGCCTATTCCATTTTGCAAGTAGGCGAAACAAAAATTAAAAATACGAGTACAGAGCAAAACTTACAGAAAATTTTCAGTAGTAAATAGCATAAACAAAGAAGGTATTTCAACACAAAGACCTTAGCGAAGTGCAAAAAGTGAATAGAACGCTGAGTATATAAATGTGACATAAAAATGTAAACAAGCTTTCATCACTCTATTTCGACTCTGTAACAAGTTTTCCTTATATTTAATAAAGAAAATATAATATTATAAATCATAAGCAAAAAATACCGCATTATACATAATGAAAACATATTCTATATATTTTCCTTATATTCAGACACGAATTTTTCCTTCAAATCATGAGTTTAGAGCATTGGGAACAGTTTTATTTCCTTATTCGGCATTTTCTATATAGAATTCGTTGAAAATTCCGCTTTGAAGTTTTCCACTTGAATATTCTTTCTGGGCCTATTTCGATGATGATAATCTGTCCACTTAAGACCATGGAGATGCTTTTCTGAATAAGTTTTTAGTGTCTTTGAATACTTTTCATACCGATCTAGGATCTACGCTGGAGGGTGAAGATTCAAAGAGACCTCTCTACTCTAGATGTCCTAATTCTAAAAAGGATTTCCAGCCTTGAATTTTCTATATAGAAAACTGACTCATAGTGTTCGAAATTTATATTTCTATTCAAACTACTCCCCATCTGTAAAGAAGTCTCGCAATTTGTATAGTTGATAGAATTTTAGATTTTTCTTAAGAGACTGATGTAGTCTCTAAGCTAAATACACAACACACATTTTATTCTTTAATAATAATAATAATAATAATACCCCATTAAACTTGTTGATCAAATTATAGAAAAAAGACTCGAGAACGCAAAGAAGAAGTAATAAACTCATCTCACAGTCTTTAGTCGAATTCATAAAGGAAACTAATTTTCTTTGCCAGTATCACCATAAATCTCCAGACTTAGAGACAAACATAGAAATTTTTTTACGAAAACACAGGCTTTCCGTTTCCTTCGAAAACAATTTTAATGTTCCACTTAATTTCAATTCCGGGAGCAATAAAGCAGATCCTATTCTTGCTAATGGAACTTATACAAATTTTTTTATTAGAAATTTTTTTACGAAAACACAAGCTTTCCGTTTCCTTCGAAAACAATTTTAATGTTCCACTTTATTTCGATTCCGGGAGCGACAAAACAGATCCTATTCTTGCTAAAGGCACTTATACATTCCCGTGAAGACGAACATGAGGCTTCAACATACAAATCCCTAAAGTCTAAAAGTAAAAATGTTGATTTTGATGATGCTTTGGCCCTCCAAGCTTTTGAAAGCCCTTGCACACGCTTGTAATTCACATAAAAATTGCTTTTCCAGACCAAACATCCGTAAGATATATATAGATAGATAACTGCAAATACATCGTGCGAAGAGTATGTTCCGACAGAATATAATTCAGTCTTCCGAGAATACCAACTCTACGTGCAATTTTGGCAGAAATAATGTCTCTATGGTGCTTCCACGAAAGATTTAAATCAATTTGGAAGCCAAGATACCGTAGTGATTTAATCTGCACAACACGCTTTTCACACAATAGGATTTTACCACTTACATCAGGAGAATCATCCACACAACACAATATCAGTAAAAACGTCTTGTTTGAATTCACGCAGAGCTAACTTACACTCATAAACACCTCCAGTCTTTTGAGAGCATTATTAGCTTTGGCTATTAAATCATCGACTGATTTTGCAATTACTGTTAGCGCAGCGTCATCCATAAAAAAAGTAATACATAAATTTTGCAGATAAAAGCGCATTATGTCCACGTAAACTCAATGAGGTAAAGGGCCCAGCACGGAACCCTGAGGTACACCACACTTCACAGAAAAAGACGATGAGACAACATCATTTAAAACGTCTTGAAGGGACCTACCGTAAAGACAGCTTTCAAACCATCTTAGACAAACTCCATTTATTCCAAGACTTTTCATTCGATTTTTGACACTACATTTCTTGGTCAACCGTGACAAACGCTTTTCTAATGTCAATGAAAATAGACATAGGTACGTTACCTGAGTTCAATGCACAGTTGACACATTGAACCAGGTGCAGCAAGGCGTGCTTCGTTAGATGATTGTTAAGAAAACAAAACTGTGCCTGACTCAAAAGCATATACATCTGAAGAAAATTATAGAGCCGTTTATGTACCACTTTCTCCAGTATCTTTGAAAAGATAAGTAGAATTGATACGGGTCTTCAGTTTTCTATATCTGCCTTGCGACCACCTTTGTGAAGGGGAATGACTTTCGCCACCTTAAACTGCACCGGGAAACTTCCCTTTTCTAGGGAAAGATTGATAAAAAAAAACTAGACAGGTACAAATATATCCTAAAATCCCTTTGAGAGTTCAAAGGGACAAACCATCAACACCAGCAGAATAAGACTTAAACAGTAACAGACTCATCTGGCTTTTAAAAGTCTGAAGTTTAGTAATTCGTCGTCTTTTTCACATGCGATCTTGGTCAGTAGCATATTAGAATGTGTTAGCTACTTTGAGTAAAGGCATATATGATTATATGGCAATTTTTGAAAAAAAGAACAACACATTCTACTACGGGCTATTTTCCAGTATTTCCACCTACATCGTATATATAAGAAATGAACCAAAGCAATCTTTTTGCTAGCCATTAGCTGGCGGATCTGGCTCACTGGAAAGTAAAAAAAAAGAAGAAGAGACAAAAATTACCTTTGACATCATACCATTTAGCACCATTAGTAGTGAAATTTTCATTCATTCTTCTATGTTTCTTAGCGTAAAGTTCCGCTAGATGCACAAAAACAGAATTGTCAGGAGATAGACTTTCAAAACCACCCGTGTGATTCCTGAAAAAGAAGTTTTTTTTTCTTAGGTTAGACTATGATCTATCAAAATGGTAAATTATATTAAAAAAAAAAAAAAAAAAAAAAAAAAAAAAAAAAAAAAAAAAAAAAAAAAAATGCGAAGACATTCTTAGTCCCAGAATTAGACCCCAAAACTTAAAAAGTTTTATGCTACTCGACAACATTTTCAAATACAATGAAAAAAAAATTATGAAGTAAAACTGATCTCCAGGGCCAGGGAACATGGAACTACGTAACACATAATGTATTGAACATAAAATGTAATGAAGAATTGACGATGAATGAGGAGGCTTCTAAATCTTGTTTAAGTTGGTATTATCAGAATTCTTATTTTGCACTAAAAAGACAGCTCTTTTACTATGAGGCTCTTGCTAATACTATACAAGCTGTTTTTAAATAAATGAATCTTGAATCTTGAATCGTTCGTAATCGTATTTGTCACTGTTGAACTGACTGATGGATGCACTAGTGACAGAAAATAGGGACAGATGGTATCCTTCCTTAGCCTGTTTGGTAAAAGAAAAGAAAAATAGTAATGGTGAGATACTACAAAAATGTTATACGTACAATAGTTTGGTTACAATGGATGCGTTACTTGGTGATAAAATGACTCACAAATTGAAACAGAACTCGTACGACGATAAAAACAGATAGCCTCATTGTGTTATTGTACATAAAAGTTAGGATCAATTGACGACATCAGGTTGTATATATAGGTGGTATTACACTGAGGAACAGTGTTTTTTTTTGCGGATTTTTTCTATATTGAATGAACTGAATTTCAATGACATTAGTTTTTGGCTAGAAGCTCAAATTTTTAAGATATGGGAATATGATGCGACATAAGAAATGCTGTTTTTTGAATGAAGCATCACGTGGAAAAAAAATAAACAATTAAAGTTTAAACCATCATTTTTGTCTTAAAGACAATCAACGACACAAAATACTATCATGGTAGAAACTAAACTAAATGCACAGTTACATGTTAATAACACAAGAGTAGCAACTTGAAAATCAGGAAGTTTCTTTTACGTTATACTCTTGAATGCACTTTGTTGAAATATTCTCCTTTAGAACTCCTGCAGTACCATCATATTATCATACCTTCCTTGGAAACAACCCTCCATAGTCTTTATGCCTTGGTGAAATCTTTCACCTTGTTCTTCAGTTTTCTGAAAAAAAATCAAGTGGCAGCACGGCGTTATACATTCTTACCTAGAGCCCTTACAAACTGCATAAAAATGCCTATCTTCAGAGGGAGGGGGGGTTGATTTCCATTCGTGCAACTAAAGGGTCATTGATGTATTCTTTTCCCCGGGGACTACATTTTCTCTCCGAGGCCACTCCTTTTTCACTTAGTGATTTTTCTGGTCTTTGCTGTCCCAGTGACACAAAAAACAAGAAAAATTCGTAGCCGCTAAGCTCTCCAAGATGAAAATCCACCATGGCCCACACAAGTCACCCCTTGATGCTCAAAATACGACATTTTTTTCCAAAATTAAGACCAGTCCCATATTCTTGTATTTTCGTCGAGTGAGCAATTTTGGATCCAAAATTATCGACATAGAACATATTTCAGACTTTTTTGGACCAATGAATAAGGGCCAGTCCTGCGGAGAATATTTTAGAATGCCCATGTATTCTAGAAGGTGTTTAATAACGTCATAGAATACGATTCATGTTATCAATGACTATCTATAATAAAAGTAGAGAAACGTTCTATACGGGATCCATCATTGGGAAAGGGTCAAATGTTTGACCCTGGCTGTTTGAAAAAAAAAGGCTTAGGTATTAAGGTGGAACTTCAGAGAATCTTGAAAGGATATTGAGCTAAATCAAACATTTTAGATTTTAAAAGGGTGAATCTGCATTATCTTAGGAGCAACTAGGGGTATTAATTGAAACTTTCCAAGTCACTACTATTGCTACTCATACTACAGAGATTGCAACATAAAGCTACGTGCAACTACGACTACTTGCAACTGCAGCAACTTGTGACTTCCACTATGACTACTGGTCACTGCGGCTGTGACTACTTATGACTGAAACTATTTGCGACAGCAGCTACGACTACTTATGACTCCGATTGCAACTACTTACGACTGCAACTACTTATGACTGCGGCTACTTACGTCTGGGACTACTTGAAGCTACAACTACTAGTGACCAAAGCCACTTGTGAGTGCTGCAGCTCGTGCTTGCGAATGAGACTAACGCTACTTGAAAAAAGGCTTCTTGGAAGGCCCATAAGGTTTCAATGCATTAGTTTATTTATTTCATTTTTCCCCAGAGCCACATCATATGGAAAGAGTGGACATAAAAACTTCAGATGGGGCTCATTTGATTGAAATTGAAAGTTCAAATTCTCTTTAAAGAGTCAAGATTGATCAAAGAATAACCAGCCCCCCTTCCAGGTCCTTTTTAGCTACCCTCCACGCAGATACATACAATCACAATTTTCAGAAGACCATTTTATTCAAAATAATCTTTAAGGTCAAATAATCATATCTCCGATGATGGCAAGACTCCTATCCCACTTCATACAGCCCCTGGGGCAAAGGGATGTAAATTATTTATGTAATCTATTGTTTAGACACAGGGATTCCTTTTTTAGAAAATGGAGGAGGGCATGTTTGATCATGGGTTTCCACAACAGTTTAAGTTATTAAGCGAAACTTTCAGGAAATGCTGCGGAGGGTGTTGAACAAAATCAAAACACACAAAGCAGATGCTGGTTATCAGCTGGTGTATGAGCAATATCTCAGGAACAGCTGAGGGTATTCAGTTGGAACCTTTAGAGCATGTTGAGAGGTATGCTGAAAAGTTAGAGGGCAACCAGGTCCCCTCGCCCCTTGTAGAGCCCCCCGCCTTCCAACCCTGATAAATTATGATCTAGCCATTTTTGAGAAGAGGCAGAATATTCAATAAATATCCAGGGAAACATCTTCAACTTCATTCTTATAATAAGAACATTCAAAAATAAACAATTACAATTAATAAAATCTTGGATCATGATTTGGTCAGAATTGTGGGAATTAATATCATTATATATTTAACATTCAGTTCACTTCCGTTAGCTATTTCCAGTCATCTTGATTTTAATGTTGTTTTTTTTTTTTCATTGATGTTTTGTAAAGGTAAAGCATGCAGTCAAAATACAAATGGTTTCCAACATAACGCAAATGATGCAATATACTTAAGATGGTTTATCATAAGGAGAAGGGGGAGAGGGGTAGTCAAAATCATTTGAGTAGTAATTTCTGTTTGTGTAAGTTTGAATAGAGCATTCAGTTTAGCTTTTATTCGTATTGGATTTTAGTTAATCTTTTATATCAGTATGTTACTTTTACGTTTGATGTGATTATCTATTTTAATTTTAGTTCCTTTTGGGTTTCAATTACTATGAATATTTTTATGAATATATTTTATTCTACAATGCATTTCCAAAACACCGATAAGCCATTTAATTTTCATCACCACGCAAAAACAAAAAATATTTCAATGGAATTGAAAAGGAACCACTTTACTTTACACACCAGTGTGCTTTAGCATAACTCTTTGGATGACATTCACTTTATCTACTACTACTACTACTACTACTAATAACTCACTGCAGCACCAAGCCGCCAGAGGCCAACACAGCTACGCAAGCTCCTCCTCCAACCTAGTCTATTTAAAGCCTCCCTCTTTACACCCTCCCAGGAAGTTCCCATTTCCTTTAAATCTTTATTTATGACATCCTCCCAACCCAGACAAGGACGACCTGCTTTCCGTGTAGCCCCAGACGGTTGGCCAAAAAGGACAATCTTCGGTAATCTGTCATCCTTCATCCGTAGAACGTGGCCTAGCCACCTCCACCTTTCTTTCAATATAGCCCCAGAAAGCGGGATTGAACCACACTTTTCGTACAACCTACTGTTTGAAATACGGTCAGTCAGCCGGGTACCCAGAACAGTCCGTAGGCAATTTCTCTGGAAAACATCTAGTAAATCTTCATCCGCTTTTCAGAGCGCCCATGCTTCAGAGCCATATTTGACCACTGTCATCACTGTAGCTTCCAATATTCTAATCTTGGTTGGTAGAGTTATCTTTCTATTCTTCCAAACTTTTTTTAACTGTGAAAAAACACCCTGAGCCTTAGCTATTCTACTTTTAACATCTTCACTGCTCCCACCATCTTTACTAATAATACTACCGAGGTAGCTGAAGCTCCCAACCTGATCAATCTTTTCGTTACCTAATGTCACCTGTTCATCTTCACTTGTTCCTAGCCTTAGTGACTTAGTCTTCTTAACATTAATTTTCAAGCCTATTTTAGCACCCTGAACTCGTAAAACATCTAAAAATTCATTCATTTTGCTCACACTTTCATCTAATATCCTTAAATCATCAGCATAATCTAAGTCCAGGAGCGTTCTTCCTCCCCATTTGATTCCATGGTCTCCAATTGCTTTTCCTGTGCTCTTTAAGACGAAGTCCATCAAAATGATCCATATAAAGGGGGATAGAACACAACCCTGCTTAACTCCTGATTTAATACAAAACCAGTTGCTAACCTCATTTCCTACCTTAACCGCAGCAGTATTATTCTCGTGCATAGCGCAAATCACTTTAATGTATTTTTCTGGTATACCCTATAACGATAAGACCTTTGTTAACGCTGTTCTATCAACAGAATCAAAAGCTTGCTCATAATCGATAAAACTGAGGACCAAAGGTGTTTGACAACGAAGGGACTTCTCAATTATTAACCTAAGAGTGAAAACATGGTCGACACATCCTCTACCTTTTCTAAAACCGCATTGTTCTTCCCTTAAAACTTTGTCTACAGCATGTCTCAGTCTAAAAAGTATCATATTACTCAGTAATTTGCTACCTACAGAGACCAGACTAATGCCTCGATAATTACGACACTCACTCTTGTCACCTTTCTTATACAGTGGTTTAATTAAGATTTTCCTAAAATCATTGGGTACTTCCCCTTTTTCAAAAATCATGTTCATAATCTTCAGTAGCTTATTATTAACCTCAGAGCCACCATATTTAAGAAACTCATTAATCATACTATCAGCACTTGGGGCCTTATTATTTTTTAATCCTTTTAGTACTGCCGCTAATTCTTCCCCACTAAACAAATCTTCCTTCACATCCAAGGTACCAAGACTTAAAGCCATTCCTTGAGTTTTTGCACGAATTCGAATTTGTCCAACAATAGAACCATTGTTCTCGTCTAGCGGCTTCTCAATGCTGACGTTTGCAAGAGTATCTTCTCTAAAAATTGGCTAATAGCATATTGCAATCTCCTGCTAAAGTCTTTGCTGGTGTCAAGCACTTCATATTGGTAGATCTAAGCAAATGCTCTAAATAATTGTGAAGGTCAGTAAGAGTAGTGTTCACAGTGACCTTATTTTCCCATTCGAAATCGGCCCACATTTGCCTGAATTCCTCAAGATTACAAACAGCTGGAAATATGTAATCCATGATATCAACGTGAATGTCATTGATAATGATAATATTTCGATCTGATTGAGAGCCACCCATATCAATCATAAACAATATTTCCAAAAATTGTGTCATTTTCAGTGGATGCTACTTTAACGCTGGCTTTTATGTAGATATAATCGTGAGGAGACAAAACGAAAGAAGAGGGCTTTTCTACAAGTTTCAAATCGCCGATTGTTGCCAATTCTAGGGTACAGTTTTGAAGCGTATCATCTGTCTGATTCACCATAAAAACATCAAGGACAATGTCAAACTGATTAACAATATTAACATGAGCTTCTGCATAAACTGGGTCAGAGAGACCTGTAAGTTGGCTGACTTTGCTTAACAGAGTTGAATCAAATCCTTCATCTTTTTTGTCCGAAGATTTGCCAACGGTTTGATTGAAGCTCATCTCGAAAACATCTTCAGCTTTATCACCACCACAAAAGTTCAAAACATTGCCAAAATCCGTCTGTACATCATAATCTACATCATGGCTATAGTCTTGATCCCTTCTGGTTCCAACTTGTTCTTCATTATAAACTTGGGGCTCCTTGCCCCAAATCAGTGGACTCCTTGCTTTCAGAAACTAAAGCACTGTATATAACGCGGGGCATCTATCCGACAAAGCTCGCAGACAAAGAGAAATCCTGTTTTCTTCATCGTCAGTTAGGAATTTTGTGACCGCGCTAGATCTTCCTAGCCGTAGCAGAGACGTCACGATGAGCATCGCTTCGGCAAAAAAAAAACAACCGTTGATTCGACTTTTGCCAACATTCATTGTTTGAAATTTTAAAGCCAGTTTGACCAAACTGGAAGCCAAACAGACAGATATTGAAAAATCTGAATCAAACATGTACTTCTTTAATACTGGCAAATTACTAGCCTTACCAGACATCTTGGGTGTCAAATATGAAGATTCCGTAGCGTAGGTGCCATCAGCAGTGATCTTTGTAGTTGTAAAAGTGGCTGACTTTTTCTCAGTTGCTCAGTTGCAGTTGCTGGTTCTGTATCTTTGTCATCATCGTTCTCCTTGGTATCATCAACAAAGGGTATTTAGCCAAGACCCACGCGAATTTTTTGCACAATGGCAATGATTTCTTCAGGAGTTTCTGCGTATTCGGCAAGAATCCATAGCGTCGCACGATGAACTTTCAAAGATTCAATGCTTTGAAAAATATATTCTAAAAGTGTCTCAACGACAAGCGGTCGCAGATCATTCAATAAATGTAGAGCTTCTCCAAGAAACTTTAACACATCAAGGGCAGCCAACTCGTTTAAAATCCACAAACCTTAAAATTCCACAAAACGTTGGAATGATGGATGAAGCAACATTAGGGATCTTGATGGAGCAGTTATGTAGGGTTTTGATAAGAAGTTGGCGATAACGGCCCATATTTTCGTGCTCTAAGGTGTTGTGGGTTTTGGCCAATTCTTTTTTTAGGAGGTCAACATTATCGGTAATATTTCGCTGAGAGACAAGTTCAAGGGTGAGATTCAAAGTTTTTCTTTGAACCTCAAGATCGTTGACTGATAAAACCCTTAGAATATCCATTACAACCACTTCGAGGGCAGAAACAGCTCCGACAACTTCTTTCAAACCTACCAAACGGTCAAGGACAATAAGCTTCACATTATTATTAGACTCTTTAATGATGAGATGAATATAATATGCAGCAGTGGCCTTTATAGTCGATGGCGAGTTTGATAGGATTACAAGAGTTCCAGCCGCTTCATATCTCACAGCTGATGACGATGAGTTAAGTAGACTAAAGATTCATCGAAAAAAACGTGATCCCTCGCTTGGTGAGGCTGCGCAAACCTTGTAAATAAATTCAACAATAACTAGTTGAAGTATTTCTTCCAAGTTTTGAACTTGATCAATGCAACTGCTCAAATAATGAAGGGCTTTATCCCTATCATTCAGTGTAAGCATCAAAAACGCGTTACGACGACATGACATATCTTGTTCACTCTCAAGATTTCGGGCAATTATTTCAGTTGCATCAGGAATCAAAGACGGATGTTTCCTGTAAATATTGCACAGGGCAGGAACAGCATTTCTTCTAACGTACGAATGCTTGTGTTTAAGGCTCGAGATGACGGAAGGCATTAATGGTTGGAAAACCTTTTTTTCGTCTAATTTGCAGAGAAAACGAAGCGTTCTGCCACAGACAAATTCATTTGGGTGTTTCAAATCTTCCAGAAATGCATTACAAACCAAAATAATCTCATTTAATAGGGTTCCATTTGGCCCTCTTTTTGGTACAATTTCCCAATAGATGTGCATCAGCTTTTTGATAAAGTGGTCTTCTCCAGGTAGCACAAAACGGATTATGTGCATCAACAAACCAGGAAATTTTTCTCCAGCCATTGATAATTTTATTATTTTCTTCATTGCTTCTGTTTTAGTTCTTAGATCCCCATTTTCTAATTCTTGTTTCAGGTGCATTTCCGACGGAGTCTCTTGGTCAGGATTCACAGCAATTAAGCCAAAACAGTTTAGTTCCTCCATCCTGCATTCAATTTGTTTGGTGCTGTTAACAAGAAATTAGCTGTTTCTTCTTTATTCGTTTTAAAGTATCTAAAATTATCTTTCCAAAATTCCACCCCAAAAGTGAAATATTTGATAGCAATTTCTTATCGTTTTAAGATTGAACTTCCTCTTTACTTTTCATTGCAAAACTTCTTTTCGGCCATTTTTTAAAAACAAATATTAATAAACACCATAACAACTCTATGACGTAACCTATCGTAACTGAACGTCGATGTTTGTCTTTTTGAATTTTAATACTATTACTAATACTAGCAACTCACTGCAGGACCAAGCCACCTGAGGCCAACACTACGAACACTCCTCCTCCATCCCAATCTGTTCAAAGCCTCCCTCTTTACAACCTCCTAGGAAGCTACCATTTTCCCTTAAATCTTTCTTTATAACTTCTTCCCACCCAACCGCGAACGACCTGCTTTCCGTTTGGCCCCAGACCGGCCAAACAACCTGATTTCCCCCTCCTCAACACCTCACTCTTTATGCTAAACTCTTTAAGCGTCTTTTGTCCCCCCACCCGAAAATGTATACATGCATCCCAATAACAAATACTATGTGCAAACAATGGGGCAAATTTTTTAACTTAACGACGTTTCTCCCGCGGCTGTGGGGGGGGGGGTGAAGGGTGGGGGCACGTTATACCCAAAGGCATAGTTATTGGGCTTTTCAACTATGATGAACAAAATGGCTATCTTAAGATTTTGATCGGCGATTTGGGAAAAAGGGGCGGGGGGAGCCTAGTTGCCTTTCAATTTTTTTTAATTCCCGTTCGATTGAGCCATTCCCCACATATTCCAGGGCCACTGGGTCAATAGGATCATCCCCGAAAAAAAAAACAAATAAACACATATCCGTGATCTTTCTTCTCGCAAAATATACAAAATTCCACATTTTTGCAGATACGAGCTTGAAACCTGTACAATAGAGTTTTCTAATACCCTGAATCTGATGGTGTGATTTTCAAAGTCAAGATCACTTTACTTTTAGAGGTGCTTTCCCCCTTTCCAAAACGGGAAAAATTTCCTCAGGCTCGTAATCTTTGATAAGTACGACTATAATTAATGAGCCGATTCTTTTGATATATCTATTGGTATAAAAATTCCATTTTGTAGAGTTCCTTACTATAGAGTCGGGTCACTCCATACTTACTCCACTAAACAGTTCGTGCTAACGAACTGTTTAATGGATCAGCATAATATAGTTTGTTAAAAAAAAAAAAGAAAAATCATTTTTACTATTAAGATTAATCGAAATAGTATTACCATTCCTGAATCAGCAGCAAATGGTGATTTTTCCACCCTAGACAGTTCCTTTTTCACTAATTTTTCAGAACACTTCCGATAAAAGTTTTGATAAAGCCATTTTGTTCAACGTAGTTGAAAGGTCCGGAAATTAGGTCTTTGAGGATGATACCCAACAAACCTTAGGGCAAGGTTGTAAGTTATGCACTTGGGGCATATAAGTTTTCTATAGAGTGTTGATGTAGAGACTTCAAAAAGGGCTTATTCGACTGGAAATTGAGAGGACTAGTGACCTTTTTATTAGTCTAAAGTGATCGGAGGGCAGATGCGCTCCCCTCCTCCACGCTCATTATTTCCCCGAACACTTACAATCAAAATTTGGGATAGTCATTTTGTTCTACGTTGTTGAAAGGTCCGGAAACTGTGTATTTGAGGATGACCGCCCCAGCCCTCAGGGCAGGGTTTGTAGGTTATGCCCTAAGGCTTTCATATAAGGTTTTCATAGAAAACGTGGTCGTATCGGTTTTTTTTACATATCAGGAAATATAGCTCATGTTTGCAAATGACGTCGTGTCGAATCGTTTTTTATTAAATATCAGGAAATATAACTCATGTTTGCAAATGACGTCGTTTGGTGCCCAAATTGAAGAACACGGTCATTTTATGCCTACTTTCAAAGTAAAACGGCATATTTATCATATAGGAGGCTCCCTTCTACCATTCTCAGGTGAGCATAGTAAATTCGTGCAACTGTACTTCATCAGTGATAGCAATGCTGAATTGAATGCACGTTGCGGAATTTCTACGGCATTGAAAGGACTATCGTTCTAGTTGCAACATCTTTTCCACAATAATAATAATTTAGGGCGTCTGTTCAAAACAGCAATCGACTTGATGCCTACTGATAAGCATATAATTGTTATTTCCATTGACAAAACGCCTACTGCTGAACATGTGCATAGATTACAATGCTCCAACTATCAACGAAGTGGCAATCGCTCGGTGATCAGTTCTAACCTCTAGATATCATTCTGTATAGGCGAAACAATCAGTTGACAAGGATTGCTGAAACTCATCGATGCTACGATACCCTAGAATATCCCATCATTTTTAGGGCATTTGGTATCTACCAAGTGACATATAGCGATCGGAAATTCTGTCGGTCTGTCTGTCTGTCGCGGATTTGCTACTTTAGGCACTTCCAGGTAAGGTAGGACGATGAAATTTGGCAGGCGTATCAGGAACCAGACCAAATTAAATTAAAAAGTGTCGTTTCCCCGATTCTACCATCTAGGGGGAGGGGGAGGGCTTCAATCGGAAAAATTAGAAAAAATGAGGTGTTTTTTAACTTACGAACGGGTATTCAAATTTTAATGAAACTTGATGTTTGGAAGGATATAGAGCCCTTATTTTAAATCCCGACCGGATCCGGTGACTTTGCGGGGAGTTGGGGAAGGGGAACTAAAATCTGGGAAAACTCTTAAAGTGGAGGGATCGGGAAGAAACTTGGCGGGAAAAATAATCACAAGTCGATACGTGATTGACATAACCGAAACAGGTCCGCTCTCTTCGGGGGAGTTGGCAGAGGGGGGGGGGATGATTCTGAAAAATTAGAAAAAATGAAGTATTTTTAACTTGCGAAGGACTGATAGGGTCTTAATGAAATTTGATGTTTGGAAGAATATCGTGTCTCAGGGCTCTTTTTTTTAATCCCGACCAGACCTGGTGACATTGCTGGGAGTTGGGAGGGGGACCTAAATCTTGGAAAACGCTAAGAGTGGAGGGACCGGGATAAAACCTGGTGGGAAAAATAAGCATAAGTCCTAGATACGTGATTGACATAACCGGAACGGAAACGCTCGCTTTGGGGGAGTTGGGGGGGGTGTTAATTCTAAGAAAATAGAAAAAATGAGGTATTTTTAGCTTAAGAAGGACCGATCAGATTCTAATGAAATTTCATACTTAGAAGGACCTCGTAACTCAGATTTCTTATTTTAAGTCCCGACCGGATCCAGTGCCATTGGGGAGGGGACCGGAAATCTTGGAAAACGCTGAGACCGGAGAGATCAGGATAAAACATTAATGGGAAGAATAAACACAAGTCCAAGATATGTGACGAAAATAACGGGACCAGATCCGCTCTCTTAGGTGGAGTTGAGGGGCAGGGGGTAATTCGGAAAAATTAGAAAAAATGAGGTATTTGTAACTTACGAACGAGTAATCAGATCTCAATGAAATTAGATATTTAGAAGAATATCGTGTCTCAAAGCTCTTATTTTAAATCCCGACTGGATCTGGTGACTGGGGGGAGTTTTGGGGGGAACCTAAAATCTTGGAAAACGCTTAGAATGAAGGGATCGGGATGAAACTTGGTGGGAAAAATAAGCAGAAGTCTTAGATACGTGACTAATATAATCCTAGTAATTAATATACTAATATACCTCCTAGATACGTGATTGACATAACATGGCTTGTGGTCTAGGGGTATGATTCTCGCTTACGGTGTGACAGGTCTCAGGTTTGAATCCCGGACCACCGCAATTTTTGTCCTGTGGTGGCGCAGTGGATTTGACCTTAGCTTGGTAATATGGGACCCAGAGATCGAATCACGCTGCAGGAATGCACTGCAGGGCCGACGAAGGACCTTAGTAGTCAAGAAGCGTCGTTAATTCTTAAATAATAATAGTTGACATAATTGGAACGGATCCGCTCTATTTGGGTGAGTTGGGAGGGAGGGTTAATTCTTAAAAATTATAAAAAATGACGTATTTTTAGCTTACGAAGGGGCAATCGGATCTTCATGAAACTTCATATTTAGAAGGACCTCGTAACTCAGATCTCTTAATTTAAATCCCAACCGGATCCAGTGTCATTGGGGGGGGGGGGTTAACGGAAACCTTAGAAAATACTCAAAACGGAGAGATCAGGATGAAACTGGATGGGAAGAATAAAACCAAGCCAGAGATACGTGACTGACATAACCGGACCGGATCCGCTCTCTTTAGTGGAGTTGGGGGGGTGGGGGGAATAATTCGGAAAAATCAGAAAAAATGAGGGATTTGTAACTTACGAACGGGTGATCAGATCTGAATGAAATTTGATGTTTAGGAGGATCTTGTGCTTTAGAGCTCTTATTCTAAATTCTCACCAGATCCCCTGACATTGGGGGGGGGGGGTGTTGAAGGGGGAAACTGGAATTCTTTGAAAACGTGAAAATTGGGGTATCTTTATCCAACGAATAGGTGATGAGATATTAGATAGATAGATAGATAGATAGATAATTTTATTCACCCACTCGATACAAAACCACAAATGGCACGAATGGAGTACAAAGAAGAAAAGAAAAAAAAAACAAAAAAAAACAAACACTTAACTGCACAAACAAAAACAAACGTTACGATACACCGCCAATAAATAAAAACATTATTACAAAAACTCACTAAGGACGAATTGCAATTGCCAGACTACTAGGCCCAAGCGACCCCAAAAATTCAGAACGACGTTTCGTCACAGCAGCAATCGGATCTGTGATACCGAACCTTGCAGACATCTTGGAATTTTTAACCCACGGTGGGGTATTTAAAAGAAACTTTGCATATTTGTAAAAAAGTGATCGAAGGTTTCTTTTATCACTAACACTAAATATATGCCAAAACGGTGATAAAGCCAGAAAGTGTGGGATCACCAGTGCATTATATAGCCTAGCTCGAATTTGTCGATTATATTTCGCTTTAGTTGAAGATAGCGCCCCGTAAGCCTTACGTGCCTTTTCTGCGAAATTACTTATTTGGCGAGCACGTGTAGATGCCATGTTATGACCTATAGGCATTCCTAAGTACATTATGGAGTCAGACAGTGGAACCTCTTGAGCACCAAATTTGACAGCAAGATCTATACAATCTGCATTTCTCCTATTGAAAGCAACAATCTCGCTTTTACTTGCATTAAAAGATAGGCCTATCTCTCTATAAGCATCATCTAGAATCTGAAAATTTTCTTCAATACGAGACAAACATCTACTTAAATTAAAAATATCATCTGCGTAATTAAGTAATGTTACATCCAAACCTCGGAAAATGCAGCTCATTTGCACTAACTTTTGGGCCTCGAGAACACTATTATTATACAACCGGGGTGACGAAATTGCACCCTGCCTAATGCCCTTTCTAACCGGAATAGCATTTGGTAATACAATCGGCCCGTTAGGAGACGGGACTTTAACTTGGACTCGAAGCTTCTTATACATATCCCGAAAAGGCAAAATAACCGATCGGTCCACACCACGTTTATGAGCAGACACTAATAACTGGGGATGTATCCCAGAATCAAAAGCACGTCTAACATCGTGACTCGCTAGAATAAGGGATTCATTCAGTTCATCAGCTTCTATTAATATATTAGCAAGAATATAATGGACGTGCTCGCGACCAACACCTTTTTTAAATCCGAACTGATTATCGGGGGTAGAACATTGAAAAGCAATATGATCTATAACTAGCAATTCCATAAGCTTACATAAAACCGGCGAAACAGTTATAGGGCGGTAAGATACGCATTCAGACTGATTTTTCCCTTTTTTCAAAATAGGTGTAATTACTCCAGTACCAAAAACGTCGGGAACGAGACCAGAATTAAAGATAATTTGGAATAGAAGCTCTAAATGACTCAGGAGACCAGCAGTACCATGTACAAGATGCAACCCACACAACTTGTCGACACCTTTCGATTGTTTCTTTTTTAATTTTGAAATTGCACGAATCAGATTAGGAACAGTTACTATGTAGCCAACACCAGAACTAGGCAATTCCATGAACTTATCAAGTTCGACTTCATATTTATCTTCAAGATCTTGTTCGGGTGGAGAGAACTCAGAAGTAAAGTGGGACACCCAATCTTGCTCAGAGATCACAGGTTCAACACTATTCTGATCACCATTACGTTTAAGAAATCTCCACACAGCATTTGGGTCATTACTTATCAATTGACTATGTTGATCGATCACTTCACATTTATGCTTAGACAAAATCTTGGCAAATCTGCGTTTGCTGAACAGCCGAACTTCATTTACAACACCTGATTTCGGACGACCACACTCGTTCCAGAGCCTAAGCCAAAATTTTGCACGACCACATGCTTCACTTAGAGCAGGGTTTTCGGACCACTTTGGAATTTCCGTTCCCACTCGGACTTTACGAATGGGGACCGCAGCGGCCTCGGCAGATAACAGTGCGTGAGATATTTCACTACAGTAGATGTTTAGTAGCAGCTGTTTCTCTTCATCTTGAATACATACACTCTGCTGTAGTAATTGGAACGGCACTTTAATCTTTGTGAGAATCTCATCCAATACGTAATGATAAGTAGCCAGGTCAATTTTACTCCAATTAGTTTTGATTTTCCACTTCTTTTCATTAGTTGGGGGGTTAGGAGAGGCAGGAATTACTCGAAAAGTGTTTATAATTGGAAAGTGATCAGACGCGCTTACGCTCAGATCTACGTGCGAATTGCCGCAAGCTGGAGATTGGATGGAACTTAACATGAAGTCGAGAGATGAAGTCGAGCCTGAGTTATGGATATAAGTAAAACACAGATCATTGTTAGCAAGACGAAGACCGTCACAGGAAGATAGGAGGATCTGTGCTCGAGCGTTAGACTCATCAGTCAAGTCACAGTTCACGTCACCAGCGACTATACATTCAAGGCCCTGGCTAGAACAGCTGCCCACCGAACTCGATAGCTTACTGCAGGCTTCACTAAATTTTTTTTCTGATTTACTGTCTCTGTAGTCTGTTGGCATGTACACAGAGTGGATAACAGTTTTGTGCACCTTAACAGCAACAAAAAAGTCTGAAGATTTATACAGAATGGGATTTAACCTGCTGCTAACAAGAATGGCGATTCCACCGGACGGCCTTCCCCTGCCCGATGACTTTGCAGGAGTAGCAAATACTTTGACGCCATCGTTTAGCTCAAGCAGACTAACGGCTTGATTCGAGAGGAAGTGTTCCTGCACACAGAGTACATCGTTATAACATAACAATCCTTCTAACAGTGGCATTTTATCAACCACTCCACCATTTAAGTTCCATGAAACAACCCGTATAGAATCACCGATCATTGTTTAGAAATTAGCTTCTGAGCTACTGGACATTGGAAGCTGTAGCACGGGTGTCGAGAAGAACCACACAGAGCGCATTTGGGGGCATTTTGGCATGGATTGTCCCGAGAGCTGGAATGATCTCCACCGCACTTTGAACATTTCGGGGGATCTACACAAGATTTTGCTGCATGTCCGTAGGACTGACAGTTGTAGCACTGCATCGGTAAGAATTTAAATTCTGTAATGGGTAGTCGCTCGTAACCAAAAATGGGCGGAGAGTTCATTGCGTTAAAGAGATGAGCTTTGCTTTCAAACTGTAATTTGAATGACCGAGTACTACCAATTTGTACGGCCTTAACACAGTTCGGTACAACTGAGCGCAGTTCGTCATCTGAAGTTTCAGTGGGAACGTGGCGGATTATTCCGAAGAAAGCGGGAGTTTTTACTTTAACACTTATAGTTGAGTCACTTTTACCCACTGCCTCAGCCAGGGACTCGGCAGCATTCTTGTTGTTCAAGACTACTCTCCATTCAGATTTCCTAGGTTTCAGCTCCACAATGTTCGAACTAGTATCACCACATACTCTGTCCAAATAGGATTTCCGAGCGCTAGGGTTCGAAAGATCTTTCGGGGGATTCTTCAAAACAACCGCATATGACAGTTTCGACATGATCGTGTTGGTTTCTGCCGCAGGCATAGCAGAGACAGAAGGAGAGGGATTAGAATCCACGTAACTATCGAACTTAGCACACAATTCGTTTACTTTCCGGGTTAGGGTAGCCGTCACTTCTCCCGGGATTATCGGAACTTCATCAGGTTCGAAAATCACAAACCGCGGCAACGAGATATTTTTATCTTCACAAACCCGAAATACTTTTAATATGTCCAGGATATCATCGGTGTTCTTCGATCGCGCAGTAACACGTGTGGTAATTCCTGCTAGGGGCCACAATAACTCCTTCGCCATTGCAATTGCTTCCTCTGAGAAAAACTCGACTGCTTTTTTCGCTATATCCTCCGAGCGATTACCAGCTTTTATCGCACGGAAAGCATAATTCAGTAACGCATTCCAAACCAATTTCTCATTACTCCCCATCGCAACAGCCACGTCACAATCCGTAATGCAAAATCAAAGTCCGAGGGGAGGAGCCAGTTCAATAAACTACGACGTAATACAGAGCTATTTAAGCTAATAAGCGAGGGAAGCGTAGTTTCTTGCTACCTGATCCCCGCAGTTTAAGGGAGTCACACTCCCGGCAGGTACAACGGCCCTTGCGACAAGAAACTCCCCTCTTCTGCTCGCTTATTAGTAAAATTTAATAATATGAACGCACTCTAGAATCCGCTATTAAGAATTATTATAGATGACGCTGTTTTGCTTCCAAGCAAAGAGCATAAATTAGTAACAATATTATAAGGCAACTCCAGTTAAATAAATCTATTCTTCAACACAAATTATATGAGAAGAATTGAAAACTATGCTTCCTTACTGTTCCTGGGATCACAGATTCCAAATCGAGCACAACCTAGGTTAAAGAATCAAACTATTTCCATATAAATTTAACATATTCAAACTTAGTAATTTATTTGCTTCCACTGTTTAGAAAGTTACTAACAGTAATTGGATCCAGGGACATGGGGGGTTGGAGGGGGGAAACAGAAATCTTGGAAAACACTTAGAGTGGAGAGATCGGGATGAAACTTGATGGGAAGAATAATCACAAGTTCTAGATACGTGATTGGAACGGATCCGTTCTCTTTGGAGCAGCTGGGGGGGGGGATGTTAATTTTGAAAAATTAGAAAAATTGAGGTATTTTTAACTTAAGAACGGGGGACCGGATTTAAAGAAATTTGATATTTAGAAGGAACTCATGTCTCTGAGCTCTTATTTCAAATCCCAACCAGATCTGTTGACATTGGGGGGAGTATTCAAGCCGAAGTAGCTGAGTTGGTAAAGCGTTATGTTCCAGGTTCTAGGTCCGAGAGGTTCCAGGTTCGAACCTTGGCTTTAGCATTAATACAAAAGAAGAAAAAAAAACCGGGACACCGGTACACAGGGAATATAAATGACGACCGGGACTCTCAAAGAGAAATTCTAGACTAGGACACCGGGACACAAATGACGACCGGGATACTGGGAATATAAATGACGACCGGGACACAGGGACACAACTACAACGGGGACGCCGGGGGCACAGGGGGATATATAAATGACGACGGGGACACAGGGAATGTTCGATTAGCAATCACCATCAACAAAGCTCAAGGGTATATATATCTATATTCACAGGTGGGACACAGGGACACAACTACAATGGCGCGTAACTAATATGACGCGTAATGACTTACGCGCGCGGGGGGCTTGGGGGGGGCGAAGCACCCCCACCAACTAGGTGTTGGGGTGGCACGAAGCGCCTTTCGCGCCACCCCAACAGCAAGTAAACAATATTATATGTAGCGCTGCTCAATCATAACAATAGAAATATCATTGATATTTGAAAGGAGCTGATTTGATTCGAAATTAAACGATCTAGTACCCTTTTTAAGAGTCAAAAATGTTTGGTGGGCATTCAGCTTTCCAATTCTGTTTCCCTGAAAATTTTCCTCGGCCTACAAATAACAGGCCTAACTATAAATTCTTAAAGAGAAACCAAACAGATTTAAACAATTCCTTTCTTTTTCCCTGAAAAGACTGGGTCAATAAAAAACGAACGGAAAACAATTAAAAAAAAAAAACTTTTTCCGCAAATTAAGTTTTTCAAGGAAAAGTAAAAACACCCAATAAACCAAAAACGAGCAAAAATAGAATCTAAAAATCTACCAAGAGAAAAACCACAACAAATCAGATTCACTAAATAAATGAAACCCAAAACGAACGGAAATTACAATAAATAGGCGATTCAAACTCAAAACGAGCAGAAATTAACATGATTAGGGCTCACAAGCCCTAACCATTCTCAAGGCCAGAACACAATTTGCACTTTACTGAAAAACACCCAATCAACTATATAAGAGAGATTAAAAATACTCACGAAGAATCATCATAAGGGTATGCAATAGCCATTGAGCCACCATGAAGATTTGCTGACAAAACAAATGGATTCTCCAAGACCCAATGCATCATAGCAATTGTTTCGGGTTGTCTTCCTTCCCAAAACTTGTCTCCCTTCATGTTCTCCCATTGACTGGGAAAATCCCGATTCAAGTCTACTTTGTTCGCATTTCCACGCTGGCTCTTTGGAGTGAAGTTACTTTTAGGATCATATTCAGAACCAAGACCAAATATGCAGTTTCTTTCAGGCTACGAAATAGGAATGAACCAATATAAGCTTCTTAGAATAGAATATATTTATTTACTACAATAGCTAGAGCTAACATAAGGATGTAACAACACAAAAAATTAAAGCAGCAAGTGCTGCATCATAGTCAATAAATTAAATTGGAGTCTTAAATTAAATTAATATAAAATTGGTATATGTGAAGGGTCCGTTTTTACGGTTAAAATGGTGCCCATTTACACATAATATATCAGAATATAAAAATATAAATGTTTGGTACATTCAAAATCACTCAGAGGCAAATACCTGAAATAAACTGCATCAAACATTTGTCAGGGTAATATCATTAAAATGCCGAGTAAAAGAAGGGACAAATGATTTGCAATGTCTCTCTGGGTAAGTCATTAGCTGTAAACGATTCTTTTTCATTTATCAGAGTCTAGTGACTGATCCTTCAGTAGGGGGTGGGCAATCGTTTTAGGCTTTGCAACTAGCAGAACACTGCAACATCATAGAAAGGTGTTTAATACTTCAATTTAAAGGAAATTGCACATCTAGTGCATTTTGTAATTAATTTTTTTTTAACAAAATCAAATTTTTTTTTTTTTAAACTACAGTTTCATATATCAGATGGCGAATTACGTCATTACCGTATGTTACAACCATACGTGACGTAAAAAATAAATACCAAATCATGATGACGTCACCACTTTATGACGTTATTTAGGACATAAATAGATGTTACATGTCAGTGTCTATTACATAAAGGATCAGTATAGTTCAATATATCAAACTATGGAAGCTACTAGTTCTTCAGATCTAAACTCTCAATTGGCAGCTCTCGAACAACAGTTAATAGAGGAAATGGCCTTAGATGCCGAATATTTTGGGCATATTTTTCTTAAAGACTATAGTTCAGTAATAACAGCTGACGAAGATATTTCACGTAGATCAACGAGGTGCTTCGGATCTTCCAGCGAAGCGGAACAATGCACATGTGGAATCAAAATTCTAGAAAACAGCAATGGAAGTGGACCTGACCAACCTAAGTCAGCTAATTTAAACAATGTTAGCTTATCAAACTTTACTCATGAGACAGTTCCGGCAAAAACTGTAGCCATCGCATCAAAAGCTTCTCGAAAAGAAGAGGATTGTGAAGCACATATTAGCAAAGGTACTAAAATGGTGTTACCGCATTTGGAATATACTAACACTGTTTTGCCACTTGTTAACAGGGAGACAAAAGAGGACAGTATCAAATACGAAGTGGGCATAAAACCAAAACTGTTGAGTTTTAAGCAGTTAATAGCCGCTCAACAATTAATAAGCAATGAAAGTGTAGCTTGCCGACCTAACTCAGGTATTTCAAACTCTGTGAGCTTATCAAACTATGCACATCAGGCACTTCTGGCAAGAACTGCGGCTATTACATCAAAACGTTCTCGAAAAGAGGAGGATTATGAAAGACCTTTTAGCAAACGTATTAAAATGGTGTCACCACGTTTGCAGTGTACTGATGTTGTTTGGCCACGCATTAATGGGGAGACAAAAGAGGCCAAAATCAAATACGAAGCGAAACGAAAGCCAAAAATGTTGAGTTTTAGGCGGTCAAAAGCCGCTCAACAATTAATACAGAACAGTGGAAATGGACCTGACCGACCTAACTCAGGTAATTTAAATTCGGTGACTTTATCAAACTATGCAAATCAGACAGACCTGGCAAAAATTAAGGCCATCACATCAAAACGTTCTCGAAAAGAGGACGATTATGAAAAACCTCTTAGCAAACGTATTAAAACAGTGTCACCACGTTTGCAGTGTGCTAGTGTAGTTTTGCCACAAGTTAATGGAGAGACAAACAAGGCCAAAATCAAGCACGAAGTGAAACGAAAACCGAAACCATTGAGTTTTAGGCAGTCAAAACCGCTCAACAATTGATAAAGAGCAGTGGAAATGGACCTGACCAACTTAACTCAGCTAATTTAAATTCTCTGAGCTTATCAAACTATGTTCATCAGACAGATCTCACCAAAACTACGGCTATCACATCAAAACATTCTAAAAAAAAGAGGATTATGAAACCCCTTTTAGCAGACATATTAAAGAGGTATCGCCAAGTTTGCAATGTACTAGTGTTGTTTTGCCACGTGTTAGCGGGGGGAGGGACAAAAAAGGACAGGATCAAGCATGAAGTGGATGGAAAACCAAAACTGCTGAGTTTTAAGCGGTTTAGAAACCGTTCAGCAAATAATAGAGAGCAATGAAAGTGGACCTGACCGACCTAATTCAGCTACTTTAAACTCTGTGAGCATACCAAACAATGCGAATCTGACAGTTCTGGCAAAAACTACAGCCATCCCATCAAAACGTTCTCGATAAGAGGAAGATTATGAAGCACCTTTTAGCATACGTATTAAAGTGGTTTCACCACGTTTGCAATGTACTAGGGTTGTTTTCCCACGCGTTAATGGGGAGACAAGAGGCCAAAATGACGCACCCAGTGAAACGGAAACAAAAACGGTTGAGTTTTAGGCGGTCAAAAACGACTCAACAATTAATAGAGAGCAGCGGAAAAATACCTGGGCCGCCTTATTTTATGGTCTACCCTGACCGATCTTAGTTTGTCCCTAAACATTCATTTCTTGCAAAAGTATCAAACTTTTTCATAGAAAAATGGTACCTACAGCTGTTAGCTTAGTTGTATTTACATCTGCTGGCTCAGTTGTATCTGCAGCTGCTGGCTTAGTTGTACTCACAGCTTTTGGCTTAATTTAAAAGTTGTATTTTAAAGTTGTACTGCAGCAGTTGGCTTAATTGTATCAGCAGTTGTTGGTTTAGTTCTACCTATATCTTTTGGCTTAGCTCTACCTACAGCTGTTGGCTTAGATGTACCTCCAGCTACTGCCGTAATTGTTTACAGCTGTCTGGCTTAATTTTACCAATAGCTGCTTGTTTAGTTATCTCTGTACCTGTTGGCTTAGTTGTATCTGCAACTGTAGGTTTAGTTGTACCTGTAGCTTTTGGCTTAGTCGTGCCTGCAGTTGTTGCCTTAATTGTAAATGCAATTTTGGCTTACTCATAAATGCAATTATTGGCTTAGTTGTACCTGGAGCTGTGAGCTTATTTGTACCTACAGCTGTTGGGTTAGTGGTGCTGCCAGATGTTGGTTTAGTTTTAACTACACCTGCTGGCTTAGTTGTACCTCTAGCAGTTTGGAATAATTGTACCCACAGCTGTTGGCTTAGTTTTAATTAGATTTACCGAGCTGTTACCTTAGTTATCTGCAGTTGTGAGCTTTATTGTACCTACAGCTGTTGGCTTAGTCATACCTGTAGCTGTCGGTTTAGTTCCACAAGCAGCTTAATTGTACCTGCAACTGTTGATTTAGTTGTACCTGCAGTAGTTGGCTTAGTTGTATCTGCAGTTGCTAATTTAGTTCTACCTGCAGCTTTTGGCTTAACTCTACCTACAGCTACATGGCTTGGATGAACCTGCAGCTGTTGGCGTAATTGTTTACAGCTGTTTGGTTTAATTGTATCAATAGCTGTTTGTTTAGTTGTCTTTGTAGCTGTTGGTTTAGTTGTATCTAAAGCTGTTGATTTAGTTGCACCTGCAGCTTTTGGCTTAGTCGTACTCACACTGTTGGCTTAGTTGTATCTTTAATTTTGGCTTACTCACACCTGCAATTGTTGGCTTAATTGTACCTGCATTTGTGGGCTTAATTCTACCTTCAGTTGTTGGCTTAGTTTACCTCCAACTGTTAGAATAGTTGTACCCATAGCTATTGGCTTAGTTTTACCTAGTTTTACTTAGCTGTTAGCTTAATTATCTGCAGCTGTTGGCTTAATTGTACCCAGAACTCTTGGCTTAGTTTTGCCTAGTTTTACCAAGCTCTTACCTTAATTATCTGCAGCTGTGAGCTTAAGTGTACCCGCAGCTGTTGGCTCAGTTGTATCTGAAGTGGTGAGCTTAATTGTACCAGCAAGGAAGAAGGTGAGCAAGGTGAGCCTGATTGTACTGAAAGGAAAGGACGCCTAATGGAGCATAACGAGAATTAAGACTAGATGGAGGAGAAGGCCCAGCAAAATTCTTATTCTCCTTCAAGTATATGTAGCTCAAAAAAGCTGGCAAATTATAAAAAGAACAATAACTCCAGGAGAAAATTTTTTGTGAGAGACAGGTGAAACAGAAACAAGTTTCTGGTTTGATTTTTAACTACGTAGTTGAATCTACTTCTCTTTTAAGCACAATTGAGCAACCTGCCTTCCAAAAACTGGTTCACTGACTGTTCCATATTTAACCCTTATATCACAAAACAAACTTTTATTCTTTTTGAGCAGATGCCGCGATATTCTGGCTCCTTAGATACTATTGTTGTGCACAAAGAATTCAATCCTCTAAGGTCATTAAATCTCTTTGTCCAAATCTCTGTACTTAAAGTCTCAAATCCCAAGGGAATTTAAATTCAAGCAGCAAAATGTCAATAACAAGTAAATAAATTAAACTGATTATAAATGTCCCGAGGGAAATCACACAGGTTGAACCCTTACTTTATTAAAAATCTTAATATCCAAAAACGAGGCGTTCTTCACCTTTCCATGTATGAGGAGAAATTTTCATATACAATCTAGGTATTCAAACTTCCACTTTACTGTGCATTTTCAGGGAACTTAAAAGGTAATAGGCCAAATGAAACTTAGAAAGTGTCAGAGTCGAAAGAGCCGAGGAGACCCCTATAAAATGACAGCTCAATCAGTCTCTTTGGCTAACTTTATCTAATCTATGCATACAATCGGTCAGTATTATACCCCCATGTTCTATTGATTTCATCACATCTTTCAAACAGTTCGTGGTAACGAACTGTAGTAAGGAGCAACCCGGCTCAATAGTAACCAAAACTCTAAAGAATTGAATTTTGATATCAATAGCTACATCAAAAGAATCGCATTTTAATGCTGATTTTAAATATATAAGTTTCATCAAGTTTAGTCCTACCCATCAAAAGTTACGAGCCTGAGAAAATTTGCCTTATTTATGAAAATAGGGGGAAACACCCCCTAAAAGTCGTAGGATCTTAACGAAAATGACATCATCAGATTCAGCGTATCAGAGAACCCTACTGTAGAAGTTTCAAGCTCCTATCTACAAAAATGTGGAATTTTGTATTTTTTGCCAGAAGACAAATCACGGGTGCGTGTTTATTTGTTTGTTTGTTTGTTTGTTTTTTTTTTCCCAGGGTCATCGTATCGACCAAGTGGTCCTAGAATGTCGCAAGAGGGCTCATTCTAACGGAAATGAAAAGTTCTAGTGCCCTTTTTAAGTGACCAAAAAATTTGGAGGGCATCTAGGCCCCCTCCCACGCTCATTTTTTTCCCAAAGTCAACGGATCAAAATTTTGAGATAGCCATTTTGTTCAGCATAGTCGAAAACCATAATAACTATGTCTTTGGGGATGACTTACTCCCCCACAATCCCTGGGGGAGGGGCTGCAAGTTACAAACTTTGACCAGTGTTTACATATAGTAAGGGTTATTGGGAAGTGTACAGACGTTTTCAGGGGGATTTTATTTTATGTGGGGGTGGGGCTGAGGAGAGGGGGCTATGTTGGAGAATCTTTCCTTGGAGGAATCTGTCATGGGGGAAGAAAAATTCAATGAAAAGGGCGCAGGATTCTCTAGCATTACTATAAGAAAACAATGAAAAATAAACATGAAAACGTTTTTTCAAATGAAAGGAAGAAGTAGCATTGAAACTTAAAACGAACCGAGATTATTACGCATATGAGGGGTTCTAAAAATACTTTAGCATTAAGAGCGAGGTATTTAGGAGGAGATAAATACCTTGCTCTTTATGCTAAAGTATTTTTAGTAATTTCAACTATTTATTCTACGGCCTTTCTGATTCAGGGGTCATTCTTAAAGAATTGGGACAAAACTTACGATTTAGTGTAAAGAGCGAGGTATTAACGAGGGTACAAACCCCCTCGTATACATAATAAAAATATAAGGTTATGAAAGTTTGTTACGTAAGTTAATTCTTAAGTTACGCATATTTTTTACTAATAAAAACGTTCGTTAAAATTAAAAGTTCTAGTTGCCTTTTTAAGTAACCGAAAAATTACAGGGCCACTAGGCCTCCTTCCTCACCCCTTATTTCTCAAAATCATCTGATCAAAACTAAGAGAAAGCCATTTAGCCAAAAAAGGAATTAATATGCAAATTTCATTTTAATAATTTATGTGCGGAGAGCCAAAACCAAACATGCATTAATTCAAAAACGTTCAGAAATTAAATAAAAAAAAACTAATTTTTTTAGCTGAAAGTAAGGAGCGACATTAAAACTTAAAACGAACAGAAATTACTCCGTATATGAAATGGGTTGTCCCCTCCACAATCCCTCGCTCTTTACGCTAAAGCTTTTAATTGTTTTAAAAAGTAGAATTGTGGCAAAAAGTCAAACTTTAGCGTAAAGAGCGAGGGATTGTGGAGGGGACAACCCATTTCATATACGGAGTAATTTCTGTTCGTTTTAAGTTTTAATGTCGCTCCTTACTTTCAGCTAAAAAAAATAGTTTTTTTTTATTTAATCCTTCAAAACTTCACCTCAAAATTTTCGGTCACTGATCATTGAAACTAGTTGAATATTTATAATTGGTGTGGTATTTTCCACACCCTTTGATAAGCTATGATAGATGTCTTGTAGAAAGAGATTTTATAGAGAAAGACAACATAATTTCGTAAGGAGAGCAGTCATTGATATACTTTTTTCACCAGATTTTATTTTCCATACCTGTTTTTTTCTAAAAACTTGTTTTTAAATTTCAAGTGAACAGATTTGCCAAGTTGTTTATTTTACATCATCAGTTGGATGACATTGCAGCTCCCCAGAGAATCATGACTCAGATTGAAAACCACTGCTCTGGATTATGTTTTGCAATAAATTACAAAGGAAAAATGATTTCATTTTTATTTTTACAAGGACAAAGAAAAAAGTCCAACCTAATTGTGGGAGTAGTGCTTACAAAAAAAAGAGACGAATTTAAGGCAGATATGTAGCAAATAGCTTATTGGCAGGTTAAAGAGGTGAAATCGTCGGAAAGTCGAAAAAAAACAACAACTAAAAACAGTCAAATTAAATAACAATTTACAAGTATTCAGAAAAGATTCTTCATGCATTTCCTAGGAAGAGAGGGAGGGCAGATAAAGATATCTCTTACATGCAAACGCCTGATAAGTAGTATTGAAGTTATACCTGGGATCACAGTACCAATAATAAACTATTTCATCACCAAAAATTTGGAACATCATGGTGACTATCCAGTTGGTCTCCCTATGTTTTACAAGGCCTTTGTCAGGAAAATGCCTGATTTTGGAATTTGTATAGCATCACCAGGATACGAGAGTAATGTAAAGCTTTTGGAAGAGTGCAAATGAGAGCTACTAAGGCAGGAACAAAAATGAGAGACAAGCCTTATGTATGTTTGAAGGAGCTAAAATTATCTACACTGGTTTATCAAAGACAAAGAGCTGACATATGCTTCTGGCATATAAAGCTTTCTTCACAAGACCACTCCTCCCAATTCATATGTCACCTTCCAAAAATATTGGCACTGTTAGGAGAAGACATTCAAAGAAGCTGTTCAAGTCATATGTCAAAACTCAACATCAATAACAAATTTTCTCCTGCTGAGTAGTAAACAACCAGAATAGCCTCACAGATACAACACTCGAAGTGCCCAATGATGAAGCTTTCAAGAAGTTATTAGATGTCAAGTGGAATGGCGTTCCCTGGAGTACCAGTGGGATGCATTTGACGTTTGATCATCCATATCATCAACTATGGAGCAATTCACAGATCAATATGCATTTTAATTTGCTCCTAAGTACAAATTAAGGTAATGTAGGTAACAGTTCTACACTTTGACTGAAGTCATCTGATAATTTTCTTGTAAAGTCAAGCTTCTTCCAATAATTCAGCACAGAAATTGAGTGTTCACCAGACTTTGAGCTCAGCTCACAGTTCTGGGTCAGTCTTGGGCACCCAATAAGAAAGGAGGGAGGCAGAGTGAATATATACTATCACTCTTATAGAAGAATAAAAGTGTTTGAAATAACAAAGTTTTGTAATACTTGATAACTCTCTCATTTTACTTTACAACTCGAGTGTTTTATACAACACTGTCACTACTATTCTGAATTAGTTTTATATATTAAAAGCTGAGGCCCTGATATCTGAAAAAAGAACTTACCTCAGACATTTCATATCCATCAGGATTCATGCTAGGCATAATAACAATGTGTGTGGATCTAAGCATAGTTTGTATCCGCTTATCAGAAGAATATGATGATACTAAGTAACTAGCTAATCGTAGAAGCAATTCTCTTCCTAGTGCCTCGTCACCATGCATATTACCAACTAGTTTCATCATTGGCTTCCCAACAGGTCTGAGACTGACATTTTCACTTATTTCTATATATGTTAAATTTCTATCTTGGACACTCTTTCCAATGCTTCCCACCCGGGCTAAAGTACTATTGAGCAGAACTAAATTATTGAAAAGTTCTTCCAGCTCTGCTGTAGTATGATATTTTTGAATAGCTGTAGAGGAAGTAGGCACTGATTTAACACCAGTAAATAGAGTTAAAAACAAGGCACTGAATATGCATAAGGATGTATTAACCATATTTTTACAGAAAGAAGTGGTATGCTAGTATCCCATCTAGTTGAAACGTCAAGAGCTGGAAAAGAAATGACAAATTAGAATTGAATATTTTTCTATTAATTGTATGTGCAGCAAGCTGAGGAGAAGGGGGGAGAACTGATAGCTGAAAAAACAGGGGTCTAGGCAAAACATTTTTTGCTTTTGGTCTCAGCATCTGTTCAGTCTTACGCTAGTTTTTACTTGTTCCCAATTTGTATTGCTGTTATGTTTAGTTTTTTTTTTTATTAGGAAAAGGAATTATCTTTCCATTGGTAAGGCTTCTTATCTAAAGATACAGTTAAATCTTTAAATATCTAATTATCAATATATCTTTTACACTTAAATGATATATTAAGTGCAAAAGATAGAATGGGAGTGGGTGGGTGATGTTTTATCTAACCAAATCATATGTGTTTAGGTGTCAATACATCTAGGATATTTTTTTAATCCTGTTGAGGGAGGAAAATCCTTCAGAGCAGGTTCCACAGCCATAATATTCTGATTCTTGTATTATTTTTTTTTTTTTTTTTTTTCAAATTTAACATCCCTATCAAAAGAATTTGCTTAGATCTAAGCACCCCTGAATATGAACTTCTTGCCAGTGTGAAGCAAAGATTGGAATAAAAAAGAAAATATCCTTCTTGTAAAGGATTGTGTGTTTCTTCTGAACTTACTGATGTGTTGGCAAAAATTTAATGATTTCAAGAAGGGTATTAGTGATGACCTTGTACAAAGAACTCTTTGTAAATAGATAAAATACACTCCAAAAAGTAAGCTATCTCCCTTAAACTGAAAAACCACATTTTACAGTTAATAAATTGACCATCCTTGCTGACAAGGAGCTTTATAATGTTTTCTGCAGTGATGCACAAGGAATTCTTAATTTAATGGACCAGAGATTATTAGGATTCACAGCCAACTTTTGGACTCGACTTAATTTAAAGGTCACCCCTGACCTTTAAGTCAGGGTCACCCCAGGACCATGAGCATTGTATACCCTTCCTGAAAATTAATAGTTACAGCAGCAACAGCAATGTTATTCTTATATATAGCACTAATAACTTTCATGTATTTATCTGATACACTATACAAGGAAAGGACTTTTGCTATAAAATATGACACTTGATAAAAATCTATAAAACTGAGGACTAGCGGTGTTTGATGAATCAGGCACATCTCAATTACTAATCAAACAGTGAAAATTTGCTTGACACAGTCTCTATCCTTCCTAAAACCACACTGTGCTTCTCTTAAAATTTTACCTACATCATCTCTAAATCTAAAAGTATCATCATACAAAGTAATTTACTTCCTACAGAAACCAGGCTAATGCTTCTGTAATTAAAATACTTGCTTTTATCACCTTTCTTATAGAGAGGTTTGATTAGAGTTTTAATTTATCTCAAACCTCATATCCACCATCTTTTAGACAAGAGCTAAGAATTCATATGGCACTTGTGGCGAGGTCGGAAGAGCCAAGAGCCCATACAATATGAGCTCTGGCAAAATTCAAGGAATCAATAGATTGCTCTAAAAGGAAGGATTGCTTCAAAATCAGAAGCTTAATACCGGTCGGGATTTAAAATAAATTTTCTGAGTCAGGAGGTCCTTCTAAATATCAAAATTAATTACGATCCGATCACCCACTCGTAAGTTAAAAATACCTCATTTTTCCTAATTTTTCCTCTCCCTTCAGCCCCCCAGATGATCGAGTCGGGGAAATCGACTTTATCAAGTCAACTTGTGCAGCTTCCTGACACGCCTACCAATTTTCATCATCCTAGCACGTCCAGAAGCACCAAAGCACTGAGCCCCACCCATAACTCCCCCAAAGAGAGCATATCCAGTACGGTTATGTCAATCACGTGTCTACAACAGTTATAAGCCTTTTCCAAGATTTCCCGTTTCCCCCTCCAATGTCAACAGATCTGATCGGGATTTGAAATAGGGGCTCTGAGACATGAGTTCCTTCTAAATATCGAATTTCATTAAGATCTGGTCACCCGTTCTTAATTTAAAATACCTCAATTTTTCTAATTTTTCCGAATTAACAGCCCCCAGCTTTCCTAAGGAGAACGTATCCGTTCCAATTATGTCAATTACATATCTATAACTTGTGCTTATTCTTCCCATCAAGTTTCATCCTGATCTCTCCATTCTAAGCGTTTTCCAGGATCTCCAGTTACCAAGATTTCCGGTTTCCCCCTCCAGCTCCCTCCAGTGTCACCAGATCAGATCTAAAGCACAGGATGCTTCTAAAGATCAAATTTCATTAAGATATGATCACCCATTCGTAAGTTACAAATACCTAATTTTTTCTATTTTTTTTTAGATTACCCCCCCCCAACTCCACCAGAGAGAGCGGATCCGGTCCAGTTATTTCCGTCACATATCTTGGACTTGTGCCTATTCTTCCCACCAAGTTTCTTCCTGATCTCTCCGCCTTAAGCGTTTTCCAAGATTATTGGCCCCCAAATGACAATTGATGCGGTTGGGATTTAAAATAAGAGATCTGAGTTACGAGATCCTTCTAAATATGAAATTTAATTAAGATCCGATCACTCCTTTGTAAGTTAAAAATACCTCGTTTTTTCAAATTTTTCGGAATTAACCTCCCCCCCCAACTCCCCAAAAGAGAGCGAATCCGCTGCGATTATGTCAATAGCGTATCAAGGACTTGTGCTTATTTTTCCACCAAGTTTCATCCCAATCCCTCCACTCTAAGCTTTTTCCAAGATTTTAGGTTCCCCCACCCCAACTCCCCCCAATGTCGCCATATCCAGTTGGAATTTAAAATAAGAGCTCAGAGACACGATATCCTTCCAAATATCAAATTTCATTAAGATCCGATCACTCCTTTGGAAGTTAAAAATACCTCATTTTTTCTAATTTTTCAGAATTAACCCCCCACCCAACTCCTACAAGGAGAACAGGTCCGTTCTGGGTATGTTAATCACGTATCTAGGACTTGTGATTATTTTTCCCACCAAGTTTCATCCAATCCCTCCACTCTAAGCGTTTTCCAAGATTTTAGGCCCCCCCCCTCCAACTCCCTGCAATGTCACCGGATGCATTATTTAAGATAAGAGCTCTGAAACACGATATCCTTTCAAACATCAAATTTCATTAAGATCCAATCATTCCTTCATAAGTTAAAAATACCACATTTTTTCAAATTTTTCAGAACTACCCCCCCCCCCCCCTCAACTGCCCAAAAGAGAGCGGATCTGTAATGGTTATGCCAATCACGTATCTAGGACTGGTGATGATTTTTCCCACCAAGTTACATCCCGATCCCTCCACTCTAAGCCTTTTCCAAGATTTTAGGCCCCCCCCCAACTCCTCGCAATGTCACCGGATCCGTTCAGGATTTAAAATAAGAGCTCTTAGACACGATATAATGCCAAACATAAAATTTCATCAAGATCCGATCACCCATTCGTAAGTTAAAAATACATCATTTTTTCTAATTTTTCTGATTTAACCATCACTCCCCCAGATGGTTGAATCAGAGAAACGACAATTTCTAATTTAATCTGGTCTGGTTCCTGACATGCCCGACAAATTTCATTGTCCTAGCTTACCTGGAAGTGCCTAAAGTAGCAAAACCAGGACAGATAGACTGACTAACATAATTTGCAATTGCTATATGTCACTTGGTAGATAGCAAGTGCCATAAAAACTCATTGTTGCCACTAATTTGTCCTCACAAAAAAAATCTTCTTCCCATCCAAACTGTAACAAGTTTTTCCATTTTTATCTATCATTTCCTGTCACTCTATCACAGTTTAGCACATTCTCACAATGGTATGTACATCTCTCTATAATTCGTTCCTTATCACTAACTGTGCCCCTGTTCCTATTTTTAACTGGGGCAAGTTCAGATTGACTATTAACTCTCAATTTATTAATAATTATACTATTGTGCCATCTGGCTGCATCTTGCAGATTTTTGGTAATTTTATGCATGACCTCCACTCACGTGACTCCTTAATTCATATTTTAATACTTTCTCAGCTCATTTGTTATTTGCTGCTGGGATCAATTCAACTGTGAGACTGGCAAATGAACTTCCTCACCAACCACTAGCAGAAAGTTGGTTTATTCAAGATGGGAGGCCAGCCAACCTATTCTGATGAGGTGATAGTCATAAGTAGGGTACCACAAAGAACTTTACTAGGCCCTACCCTTTTTCTGATGTACATCAACAACATTGTCAATCATATGAATAATAATATGCAATTGTTCACTGTTGCAGCAAAAGTTTTATGGCATAGACAGGCTACAAGTTTGGACTCAAAACTGGCTTTTCCAATTAAATGCAACCAAATACTGTATTTTGCACCTTGGACTAACAACCAAATGGCAACCTACTCAATTTTCAATCCCATCACTAAAATAAGGGATCATCTAGAGAATAGAGAAGAAGAATAGGACCTTGGTGTCATCATTGATGGCAAGTTGAGGTTCCACAGCCATGTTCAGCATGTTGTTTCCCCAGCAAACTCCATCCTTAGCCTATTGAAATGCACCACCAGTAGCCAAGAGGCAACAATATTTATAAAGCTGCATAGAGCTCTTGTTAGACTCTATCTTGATTTTGGCATGCCCCATGCTGGTCTCTCTTATAGGCAAGATGTAAAACTTATTGAAAACTAGCTGCTGGGGTGGTGCTTCATGCCACTCCAACACCTAGTTGGTGGGGCGCTTCACGCCCCCCCCCAAGCCCCCCCCCCGCGCGTAAGTCGTTATGCACCATATTAGTTATGCGCCATTGTAGTTGTGTCCCTGTGTCCCACCTGTGAATATAGATAGATTTATATATGTGTTTCAAAATACGTAAAAATTGCCAATATACAACATTCTTGGCTTTCCCATTGTCTGTGCATATACAAAGCCGTATGTACTAATAATGACGTCATATGCAAACGCTCTTTTTACAAACAAACATGCATACACACAACTCGTTTTATATAGATAGATACAATACAAATTAACTGCATAAAACTTGCGAATATACAACATTCTTCACTGTCCAATTGTCACTGCATATAAATAGATTGTCAGGTTTACCGAGCCTCGAACATGCAACGTACAATTGTCCATGGGAAAAACAATCAGTATTACAATCTATACCACATTTTTCTAATGATGGACCTTGAGCTTTGTTAATGGTGATAGCAAATGCTAATCGAACTGGGAATTGCAATCTTTTAAATTGAAAAGGCAGATCCGTTGGAATCATGGGATTGTGAGGAATAAGAACAGCCTCACCCTCAAAAGGCCCTGTCAAGATTGTGGCCTCTATTAGGTTTTCCATTGTTTTTTTTTACAGCAAGTCGCGTGCCATTGCAAAGCTTTGGTGGGTTCATATTTCTTAAAAGTATTATTGGTACTCCTATTTTTAGTTGTAGCACGTGTGGTGGAAACCCTAAAAGATCCACAGAATTTAAAAATACAGATGGATAATTAACCGCTTCATTTGGTTCCAAAACTGTGTCGACTGACTTGTAAAGGACTGCCTGGTCTCGAATTTTGGTCAAAGCAATATTGTTGATTTCGTGGACGTCTATATTTTTGGGTGCAAGAATCGCTCTTTCACTTAGCCATTTATTATTTTATAATTGTTAGAATATTCGGAAATACTTTTTCAATCAATTCATTTTTGGACGTCACTAAATTACAGAAATCAGCAGGTAGTTGTATACGTCCTGAAATTGAGTCTACTGGGAGCTTTCCGTTTCCAATTGCCAGCAATTGATCTGAAAATGTTTGACCAGTCATCGTTTTGCAATCGGACATGCATATTTGTAGTTAATTTTAATGTTTTTACGTGTGCCCATAAATTAGAATTTTTCAGGCAAGCATTCATTTCGTCTGCAGGAGTTGATCTAGGTATTATAGGTAATGTTTGCCTGAAATCTCCCACAAGCAATATTAATGTGCTGCCAAAGGGTTTCGACTTCCCTCGCAAATCTTTCAAGCATTGATCCAGAGCCTCGAGCGATTTTTTGTGTGCCATTGTGCACTCAAAAAAAACTAAAAAGAAAAAAGAAAAAAAAAACTAAAAAAACTAAAAAAAATGTAAAAACCAAAAAAACTAAAAAGAAAAAAAGGGGAAAAATACAAAAATTTATTTCATCATTTACCATTTCAAAAACGAATGTATATACAGACTGGGACATCGGAATACAAATGATGACCGGGACACAGGGAATATAAATGACGACCGGGACACAGGGACACAACTACAACGGGGGCGCCGAGGGGCACAGGGGGATATATAAATGATGATGGGGACACAGAGAATGTTCGATTAGCAATCACCATCAACAAAGCTCAGGGGCAATCATTAGAATCATGAGGTATAACTAAAAAAAAACTAAAAAAAAGGCAGAAAACTAAAACCTAAAAAAAATACCAATTCAAAAACGAATGTATATACAGACTGGGACACCGGGACACGAATGACGACCGGGACACCGGGACACAAGGAATATCAATGACGCCCGGGACCCTCAAAGAGAATTCACAGACTGGGACACCGGGACATAAATGACGACCGGAACACATGGAATATAAATGACAACCGGGACACCAGGGGGCACACGGGGATATATAAATGACGACGGCGACACAGGGAATCGTCGATTAGCAATCACCATCAACAAAGCTCAAGGAAATCATTAGAATCATGAGGTATAGATCTGAATACAGATTGTTTTCCCATGGACCATTATATGTTGCATGTTCAAGAGTCGGTAAACCTGACAATCTATTTATATGCACAGACAATGGGACAGCAAAGAATGTTGTATATTCGCAAGTTTTACGTAGTTAAAAACATATATATATATATATATATATATATATATATATATATATATATATATATATATATATATATATATATCTATATTCACAGGTGGGACATAGGGACACAACTACAATGGCGCGTAACTAACATGGCGCGTAACGACTTACGCGCGCGGGGGGGCATGGGGGGGGGTGCGAAGCGCCCCCACCAACTAGGTGTTGGGGTGGCGCTTTGCGCCATCCCAACAGCTAGTATATATATAAAAATAAGTTGTCTGTGTGTGTGTGGGTCTGTCTGTCGGGTGACGTCATGTTTGTGTGTTGACTGACGTCATGTTTTCGACTGACGAAATTACAGACCGGGACATCGGGACACAAATGACGATTGGGACACCGGCACATACAGAATATAAATGACGACTGGGACACTCAAAGAGAAAGCGACCAGGACACAAGGAATGTTTGATTAGCAATCACCATCAACAAAGCACCAGGACACAAATGATGACCGGGACATAGGGAGTACAAATGACGACCAGGACATAAGTGAAAAAAACTAAAAAACTAAAAAAAAGGTAAAAACTACAGAAGAACTAAAAAGAAAAAAGAACTAAAAACTAATAAAAAAACTAAAAAAGCTAAAAAGCTAAAAAAGAAAAAACAATAAAAAAGGAAAAAAATGAAAAATAAAGGAGAAAAACAAAACTAAAAAAATAAAAAAAACTAAAAAAAAGTAAAAACCAAAAAAAAACTAAAAAGAAAAAAATGGGAAAAATAAAAAAAATTATTTCATCATATACCATTTCAAAACGAATGTATATACAGACCGGGACACAGGGAATATAAATGACAACCGGGACACAGGGATACAACTACAACAGGGACGCCAGGGGGCACAGGGGGATATATAAATGACGACGGGGACACAGGGAATGTTTGATTAGTAATCACCATCAACAAAGCTCAAGGGCAATCATTAGAATCACAAGGTATAACTAAAAAAAAGGTAAAAAACTAAAAACTAAAAAAAAAGACCAATTCAAAAACAAATGTATATACAGACCGGGACACTGGGACGCAAGGAATGTAAATGGCGCCCAGGGCACTCCAAGAGAAATCACAGACTGGGACACCAGGACACAAATGACAACCGGGACACAGGGACACAACTACAATGGGGACGCCAGGGGGCACAGAGGGATATATAAATGACAAGGGTGACACAGGGAATGGTCGATTAGCAATCACCATCAACAAAGCTCAAGGGCAATCATTAGAATCATGAGTTATAGATCTGAATACGGATTGTTTTCCCATGGACCATTATATGTTGCAAGTTCAAGAGTTGGTAAACCTGACAATCTTTTTATATGCACAGACAATAGGACAGCAAAGAATGTTGTATATTTGCAAGTTTTACGTAGTTAAAAACAAATATATATATATATATATATATATATATATATATATATATATATATACATATTTATATATATATATATATATATATATATATATATATATATATATATATATATATATATATATATATATATTCACATTTTTAACTACATAAAACTTGCAAATATATAACATTCTTTGCTGTCCCATTGTCTGTGCATATAAATAGATTGTCAGGTTTACTGACTCTTGAACATGCAACATATAATTGTCCATGGGAAAAACAATCTGTATGCAGATCTATACCTAATTATTCTAATGATTGCCCTTGAGCTTTGTTGATAGTGATTGCTAATTGAACGTTCCTGTGTCCCCATTGTCGTTTATATATCCCCCTGTGCCCCCTCCACATCCCTGTTGTAGTTGCGTCCCTGTGTCCTGGTTGTCATTTATATTCCCTGTGTCCTGGTTGTCATTTGTGTCCCAGTCTGTAGTTTCTCTTTGAGTGTTCTAGTCATCATTTATATTCCCTGTGTCCTGGTGTCCCAGTTGTCATTTGTGTCCTGGTCTGTAATTCCTCTTTCATTGTCACATTTGTCATTTATATTCCCTGTGTCCCAGTCTGTAGTGTCATCTTATAATGACATCATATACAAAGCCTTATATACTTATAAAGACATCATATGCAAACCGACAAACAAACAAACATGCATACATACAACTTATTTTTATATATAGTTTCTTTTTTAGTTTTGCAGCTTTTTTAGTTTTTTTAACTTTTTTTCTTTTTTCTTTTTTTTCCTTTTTTTAGTTTTTTCATTTTAGGTTTTTTCTTTTTTTTTTAGCTTTTTTGTGCCATATTAGTTATGCACCATTGTAGTTGTGTCCCTGTGTCCCACCTGTGAATACAGATAGATATATATGTTTTTAACTATGTAAAACTTGCAAATATACAACCTTCTTTGCTGTCCCAATGTCTGTGCATATAAATAGATTGTCAGGTTTACCAACTCTTGAACATGCAACATATAATTGTCCATGGGAAAAACAATCTGTATTCAGATCTATACCTCATTATTCTAATGATTGCCCTTGAGCTTTGTTGATAGTGATTGCTAATTGAACATTCCTGTGTCCCCATTGTCATTTATATATCCCCCTTGCATCCCCATTGTAGTTGTGTCCCTGTGTCCTGGTTGTCATTTATATTCCCTGTTTCCTGGTTGTCATTTGTGTCCCAGTCTGTAGTTTCTCTTTGAGTGTCCTAGTCATCATTTATATTCCCTGTGTCCTGGTGTCCCAGTCATCATTTGTGTCCTAGTGTCCTGGTCTGTAATTTCTCTTTCATTGTTGCAGTTGTCATTTATATTCCCTGTGTCCCAGTCTGTAGTGTCATCTTATAAAGACATCATATGCAAACCCACAAACAAACAAACATGCATACATACAACTTATTTATATATATATATATATATATATATATATATATATATATATACGTATATATATATATATATATATATATATATATATATACGTATATATATATATATATATATATATATATATATATATATATATATATATATATATATATATAGTTTCTTTTTTAGTTTTGGAGCTTTTTTAGTTTTTTTAGCTTTTTTTTCTTTTTTTTTCCTTTTTTTAAGTTTTTTTCGTTTTAGGTTTTTTCTTTTTTTTAGCTTTTTTGTGCCATATTAGTCATCGCCATTGTAGTTGTGTCCTTGTGTCCCACCTGTGAATATAGATAGATATATATACATTTTCAACTATGTAAAACTTGCAAATATACAACATTCTTTGCTGTCCCAATGTCTGTGCATATAAATAGATTGTCAGGTTTACCAACTCTTGAACATGCAACATATAATTGTCCATGGGAAAAACAACCCATATTCAGATCTATACCTCATTACTCTAATGATTGTCCATGAGCTTTGGTAATTTAAGGTAATTAAGCCAACATTGCTCTTTACTTAGGCAGTGTCATTGTTCTTCCTATGATATTTTGTTTTGTGATTTCTAACCTATTATACAGCCTTGAAAGTGATTATTAGACCAGATAAGCCCCCTCCCTAGAATTTAGCTTATGGGTGCCCATGGGTCATGCTGTACTATTGATTCCACTTTAGAAAGTAAGTTTTTTGAAGCTGATTAACACACAGGGAGACAATACTCAATCTTTCTATATTATGGAAATGGATAATCAAAGGCATTCTTTGCTAGCACCCTACTTTTGCCTAGCAACAGCATGCATTGGTCAGACAAGAAATATGGGCATTAAAATTTAACTTATTATCAATCTAGACACCAAGGAACTTCATATTTCTGTCAAAATGAATGTACTGGTTATTTAAGTTAAATTGATCAAGGGACAATCTTGGCTATGATCAATTTTGATAGAAAAAACTATGCCAGTGTTTTTTGAGATAAAAGGTTAAATTTTCTTGATCGTCATATTGACATTTTATCAATTGCTCCCTGGAGCTAGAGTTTGCCAATTTCAGAAGGGCCATCAGTCCAAATGGCTAAACCACATTTATTGAAGGCATATCAGCCAAAATATCATTAATCGCTATGTTGGAAAGAACTCAAAACTCCTCCTTGAGTAACACCTAATGAAACCAATTTAGCACAGGAACTGTCTAATTTAACTCTCACCCTTACCTTGAAGCCTTATCTGAAGATTTTAGAAGTAGCGATTTCTTCAAAAAACGATCGTTAGCGACTGATATTTGCGGATCTAGCTTTATAATTATTCCTTATTTATAGATGGCAAAATTTAAAATTGACAATTCAAATTCCGAAAATGCAATCATTGGCTAAAGTAGACGAGTATATAAATGAGCAGCTGAAACAACAGTTAAGGTACATGGGTCATTCAACTACTTATTATTCTCGCTCTTTATGGCCTGTATAGAATATTTAAGCATTTTAGATTGCAATAAGATCTCTGAATTGTAGTCATCAAAATACCCAGGCTTTGTTTTAACAGTGATGTATAACAAGGCTTTTTTCCTCTGCTATAACGCTGGCTGCTCGATTCCGGATGAATTTGAATAAACATTAGATAGTTTAATTCCTTTAAATTTTCTATCTTGGAAAGTGGTTAGCCTGTGCTACAAACTTTCAGTAATGAATCAGGTAATTTTTTGTTATTCATATTATTGACTTATGAATATATTGAACACACCATTTGATGCCCTTTTTTAAGCTCTTTACAAAGTTAGTAATCCCTTTATCACAAAATTCAAACTTTAGCCCTTTTTGACGTCTGGAAACGTAACCTGAATTCACTAACATTTTGAATATCTATAAAGTTCAATACCACTTTGGATTGGAACCTAGTGGGATATTTAGGCTATCTTTGCCTGCTTCTGTTGGCTTCCACATTTTTGAAATTTCATGGAAAATGCATACTCTAATTGAACATTTGACATCAAGGAAGAAGAAAATGGCATAATATTGCAAATTTGTTTATCCAACTTAATAGTAGAAGATAGTGCTTATAGATTATAATATTAAAAAATGGATTTTTAATGAAACAATAAGGTTGATACCAATGTTATAAGTCTCTTTTATACTCAAAAACTAGAAGTATTTTGGTCATTTTCAAGAGCTCAATAAGGGCATAAATTTGAATTTGCAATAGAAGCAACTATTATATTAGTAGAAGAGCTTAAAAAAGGTATCAAATAGTATGTTCATTTTATTTGTAAGTCAATAATATGAATAATGACAAATTCACCATGATTTCAGGGCCAAAAACATGGTAAAGCTCTAGTTTAGCTACTTCTTAGTATCTTGAAAAGGGGTTAGGTTGGGAAAACAAAACTTTCATTAATGTATCAAGGGTCAAAAACATGCTCTGGAAAGGTATTGCCAAGCTTCCATATTAACCCTCTTCTGATTCTAAACCTTAGAAATTTGTGTACTTGATGGGTTTTATTGAAATTTTGAAAAAGTAACATTATATATTGATTTTTAGTTATCAGTTTTGTTTTTTCCATTTTTTTGCTCCTGTTATCTCAGTAGAATTTTAAGCTTGGGTTCTCTCTGAATTTACAAAATCTGTTTGCAGATCTTTGAATTCTTATAAATTGGAATTGAGCAAAGTAAGGTTTCACTTTCATAACACAAAAACTTTTAAAGGCCTTCAAAGGTCACTGCCCTCAAAAAGGAGTAGGAATGGAGGTAGTTACCTCAAAATGCTATTGCAGGACATACTTTGGTCCATAGACCCATCCATGACAACTGTATTTTCCTAACTTAACCCCTTTACAAGACATTGAAAAGTTGATGAACTCGAATTCTACCCTAAAACATAATCTGCCAAGGTATTGCTCAAGCTACTATGTTGCCCTTACCTGATTTCCAAGTCTTAGAAATTTGTCTACTTTACAGATCTGATCACCCATTTGTAAGATACATCAATTTTCACCTTTTCCAAGAATTCCGGTTTCCCCCTCCTACTCCCCCCAATGTCACCTGATCTGGTTGAGATTTAAAATGAAAGTTCAAAAGCACAAGATCATTCTAAATAAAAAATTTCGCTAAGATCTGATCACCCATTTGTAAGTTACAAATACCTCATTTTTTTTCCAAATTACTCCACCCCCCACAACTCCACCAATGAGAGTGGATCCAGCCCTGTTATGTTATTCATGTATCTTTGACTTGTGCTTATTCTTCCCACCAAGTTTCATCCTGATCTCTCTGCTTTAAGTGTTTTCCAAGATTTCTTGTCCCTCCCCCCCAAAGACACTGGATCCAGTTGGGATTTAAAATAAGAGATCTGAGTTATGAGGTCCTTCTAAATATGAAATTTCATTAAGATCTGATCACTCCTTCATAAGTTAAAAATACCTAATTTTTTCTATTTTTTAAATTAACCCTTCCCCCCTCCCCAACTCCCCCAAAGAGAGTAGATTCATTCCAGTTATGTCTATCACGTATCTAGTACTTGTGCTTATTTTTCTCAATGAGTTTCATCCCAATCCCTTCACTCTAAGCATTTCCTAAGATTTTAGCCCCCCCCCCCCGAACTCCCCCAATGTTGCAAGATCTGGTCGAGACTTCAAATAAGAGCTCTGGGACATGATATTCTTCCAAACATCAAATTTCATTAAGATCCAATTACTCCTTCATAAGTTAAAAATACCTCATTTTTCGAAATTCGAACTTGTTTGTTTGTTACCATTGGCTTCAAATTTGGTTGTTTTTTTTTACTTAATATTGACATTTCTAGCTTTTAAAATTTTTGTGCAATAAAACATAAACTTAATGTAAACGAATGAGTCTTTGTTTAATTTAAAGGTGCCTTAAAAAAATGTTTATTGAAGTTTTACTCTAAATATAAGACAAAAATATTAGGTTATTGCTGGTGTTTTAATATCTAAGTGCTTCAATAAAACTACTTAAATTAAGCTATCCTATCCTTTCAACAACAAAAAGTGAGGAAAGGAGGCAAAATACGTCTGTTATGTATTTTTATTGAAAAAAACAGAAACATTTCATCCTCCCTATGGAAATGGATTTTGCCCCTCCCCACTATAATTTCATGAGGTAAAGCCACTGGCTTATATATTTTATTGATTATTTGTTTATCAAACAATTTTGATAAATGGAGTGATTTGAAGGTTAATAGAAACATTGGTGGCAAAAATAAACCTAATAATCAATGAAGAATTAATAATTGCTTCACACATTTTGGCACTGACAAGTGTTTTAAGTGATATTTATTTCTCTTTATAAATTCAAGATTTGACATAGGCATAGCAATGCTAAACGCTATAAATAGAGAATGGCATTCTGAATAGTTACAAGAAGGAGGGAAGCTGTTGATGCTCTCTATGGCTGTAAACCTAGTTGCAAAGCATTATAACCTCTTAAGGGTTGGGGTATTACCTAGAAAGAGTATGGGGCAAGGCTACAAAAAAAATCATTGTCAAGCCATTATTTTCAGTCTCAAGATAAGAGCTGGGGTCTGGTCAATTTTTAGGGGGATAGATTTAGAGAGTTCTAAGCCATTCCAGTGTGCAGGTATGTTTCTAGCAAAAAGTATTTTCCTCCTTATGCGTCAGTCAAATTACACTCTGATTGTTGTTTATAGAGCTGCTTTTGAAGTGAGAAATGAAATAGTAACCAAACTAGCTGACTATGTTAAGCTGAAAGATGTTTTGAAAGCCTTAAAAGATACAGGAATGACAGGAAAGCCTTTAAAGATGCAAGTTGATATTGGAGATAACTTTTATGTACATGCAAAAGTGTAAGTATTTGTATTTACTTTGGCTTTGGCTATTTCTTAGGTGCTGACATAACTTTCAAGTGAAGCTACCCAACCAAGAAAGATCTATAGTATTTATAGCTAAGTTTTCGAATATAGTATTGCTTCAAATAGTAGTACCATTGATAATATCAATTATTATTAATTGGATTAATTTTTTCCTTCTTCGAATTCAACTGAGACTATGAAAATGTTGCTTTAAATAATAATTTTAGTGATAGTGTCGATTATTATTATTTGGATTAATTTTTCCCCTTCAAATTTATCAGACACTAATTAGAATAACACAATCATTATTCGTGGTCTAAAATAAAAGCTTAGAATAACTTATAAAAGACATTTCATGGAAGAAATTAAAGAACCATAAATAAGAAAAAAGAAATCGATACAGTGATTGTGCTACATTTGCTACATTGGTTTTTAAAAAATTTATTGTTTTTTTTTAAATCTTCTCTATAAAGATAAAAAAAATTCTGATGCCTAGAAATTCTTCTGTTAGTATTTACCATTTCTAATTGATCAACCAGACAATTAAAGCTTTCTTTATCTTTTTTAATTTAAAACGTCTATGTTTTCGTTCTGTTGCCATAGGATTTAATAAGCATGGTGCTAGATTTTTCTTTGATAACTTTTCATTTCCGATTTAAAAATGAATGCTTATCCATAGAGACTCTAAAACCAATCCTTCTTTTTATAAATTTTTAAGATATTGTGTTAGTTTATCATATTTTTATGTTTCTTTTTTTTTTTTTTTTTATCAAACACAGATCAGAGTTAACAGAAGTTGTCTATGTTTTTGTTAAATTGAAATTGAAATATAACGTCAAACTAACCGACCTTGGCAAAACTCATTTTATATCTTTTTTTTTTCAGCAATGTAACAGGTCCAAGGTAGATACAATAAAAGACAAGAAAAGTGAAAAATAGCAGAAACTGGTGGGTCTGTATCAAACAAGAAATCTTCAGTACGGACAAGATTTTTTAAAAAGGGAAAAGCAGAAACAAACAGAACCCCAAAGAAAAAAAATGAGCAAACTAGTTTGAAATAAAAAGAAAATAAAATAATTAAAAGCATTTTTTTGTACAGGAAAACTAAAAATAGTTGATATCCAAAACAAACCACACACACGCATAACGACTTACGCGCGCGGGGGGCTCGGGGGGCGCGAAGCGCCCCCACCAACTAGGTGTTGGGGTGGCGCTTCGCGCCACCCTGACAGCTAGTATATATATGTACATATATATGTATATATATATATATATATATATATATATATATATATATATATATATATATATATATATATATATATATATATATATATATATATATATATATATATATATATATCTTCTATCTACATATATAAAAATAAGTTGTCTGTCTGTGGATCAGGTGATGTCATGTTTCTGTGTTGACTGACGTCATGAAATTAGTTGTCGTCATTTTTGCTTTGACGGTGACGTCATTCAAGATATTTAAGACATATGTTCACGTAGAAATCTATTAATGTTTATGTTTACAATGACTGATGAACTTACCATGGCAAAAGCCGATGAAGATGCTCAAAGAGTCTATGCCAAAAAACTTGCTGCTGATAGAGAAAGTCAGAAAAGAAAGCGTGCCGAGGAATCAAAAGAACAGCAAGGAAACAGGCTTGAGGCTGATAGAGAAAGAAAGAACAGAAAGCGTGCCGAGGAATCAAAAGAACAGCAAGGAAACAGGCTTGAGGCTGATAGAGAAAGAAAGAACAGAAAGCGTGCCGAGGAATCAAAAGAACAGCAAGGAAACAGGCTTGAGGCTGATAGAGAAAAAAAAGAACAGAAAGCGTGCCGAGGAACTACCAGAGCAACGCGGAAGCAGACTTGCTGCTAAAAGAGAAAGTGAAAAAAGAAGGCGTGCCGAGGAATTACAAGAACAGCAAGAAATCAGGCTTGCTGCTGATAGAGAAAGTTTGAAAAGAAAGCGTGCCGAGGAATCACAAGAACAGCAAGAAATCAGGCTTGCTGCTGATAGAGAAAGTAAGAAAAGAAAGCGTGCCGAGGAATCAGAGCAACCTGAAAGTTATCGCTTGGCATTCAGGTACAACCCAGTCGATGATTATAGCTTGAGTAGATGTGTTCAAATCGGGACAATGTCTAAAATTTGTCCCTATTGCAAGGCCTTGAAATTCAATGGTGAAACAATGGGAATGTGTTGCGCCTCAGGAAAAGTTAAACTTCCTCTATTGGCTGCACCACCAGAGCCATTGAAGACGAATGAATGCTTGCCTGAAAAATTCTAATTTATGGGCACATGTAAAAATATTAAAATTAACTACAAATATGCGTGTCCGATTGCAAAACGATGACTCTGGTCAAACATTTTCAGATCAATTGCTGACAATTGGAAACGGAAAGCTCCCAGTAGACTCAATTTCAGGACGTATACAACTACCTGCTGATTTCTGTAATTTAGTGACGTCCAAAAATGAATTGATTGAAAAAGTATTTCCGAATATTCTAAAAAATTATAAAAATTATAAATGGCTAAGTGAAAGAGCGATTCTCGTACCCAAAAATATAGACGTTCACGAAATCAACAATATTGTTTTGACCAAGATTCGAGACCAGGCAGTCCTTTACAAGTCAGTCGACACAGTTTTGGAACCAAATGAAGCGGTTAATTATCCATCTGAATTTTTAAATTCCATAGATCTTTCACGGTTTCCACCACACGTGCTACAACTAAAAATAGGCGTACCAATAATACTTTTAAGAAATATAAACCCACCAAAGCTTTGCAATGGCACTCGACTTGCCGTAAAAAAAAAAACAATGGAAAACCTAATAGAGGCCACAATCTTGACAGGGCCTTTTGAGGGTGAGGCTGTTCTTATTCCTCGCATTCCCATGATTCCAACGGATCTGCCTTTTCAATTTAAAAGATTGCAATTCCCAATTCGATTAGCATTTGCAATCACCATTAACAAAGCTCAAGGTCAATCATTAGAAAAATGTGGTATAGATCTTAATACTGATTGTTTTTCTCATGGACAATTGTACGTTACATGTTCGAGGGTCGGTAAACCTGACAATCTATTTATATGCAGTGACAATTGGACAGCGAAGAATGTTGTATATTCGCAAGTTTTACGCAGTTAATTTGTATTGTATCTATCTATCTATCTATCTATATAAAAACGAGTTGTGTGTATGCATGTTTGTTTGTTTGTAAAAAGAGCGTTTGCATATGATGTCATTATTAGTACATACGGCTTAATAATACTTTTAAGAAATATCAACCCACCAAAGCTTTGCAATGGCACGCGACTTGCCGTAAAAAAAACAATGGAAAACCTAATAGAGGCCACAATCTTGACAGGGCCTTTTGAGGGTGAGGCTGTTCTTATTCCTCGCATTCCCATGATTCCAACGGATCTGCTTTTTCAATTTAAAAGATAATTCCCAATTCGATTAGTATTTGCAATCACCATTAACAAAGCTCAAGGTCAATCATTAGAAAAATGTGGTATAGATCTTAATACTGATTGTTTTTCCCATGGACAATTGTACGTTGCATGTTCGAGGGTCGGTAAACCTGACAATGTATTTATATGCAGCGACAATTGGACAGCGAAGAATGTTGTATATTCGCAAGTTTTACGCAGTTAATTTATATTGTATCTATCTATCTATCTATCTATATAAAAACGAGTTGTGTGGATGCATGTTTGTTTGTTTGTAAAAAGAGCGTTTGCATATGACGTCATTATTAGTACATACGGCTTTGTATATGCACAGACAATGGGAAAGCCAAGAATGTTGTTTATTCGCAATTTTTACGTAGTTTGAAACACATATATAAATCTATCTATATTCACAGGTGGGACACAGGGACACAACTACAATGGCGCATAACTAATATGGCGCGTAACGACTTACGCGCGCGGGGGGGGCTTGGGGGGGGGCGCGAAGCGCCCCTGTTGGGGTGGCGCGAAGCGCCACCCCAACAGCTAGTGTATATATATATATATATATATATATATATATATATATATATATATATATATATATATATATATATATATATATATATATATATATATATATATATATATATATTTATATATATATATATATGTATGTATATATATATATATATATGTATAATTTTGATCGTTTTCTTTCTTTAAATTATTATTATAATCCAAACTTCTAATTCCTTTAAACACTCCTTCTTTGCTACGTCATTCGTTTAAGAACGTTACACTTCAATGCGGGGAAACGATCAAAAAGAAAGAAAACGATATATATACATATATATATATATATATATATATATATATATATATATATATATATATATATATATATATATATATATATATATATATATATATATATATATATATATATATATATATATATATATATATATATATATACTAGCTGTTGGGGTGGCGCTTCGCCCCCAAGCCCCCCCGCGCGCGCAAGTTGTTACGCGCCATTGTAGTTGTGTCCCGGTGTACCACCTATGAATATAGCTAGATTTATATATGTGTTTTGAACTACGTAAAACTCAAGGATATACAACATTCTTGGCTTTCCCATTGTCTGTGCATATACAAAACCTTATGTACTTATAATGACGTCATATGAAAACGCTCTTTTTACAAACAAACAAACATGCATACACACAACTCGTTTTTATATAGATAGATAGATAGATAGATAGATACAATACAAATTAACTGCGTAAAACTTGCGAATATACAACATTCTTCGCTGTCCAATTGTCACTGCATATAAATAGATTGTCAGGTTTACCGACCCTCGAATATGCAACGTACAATTGTCCATGGGAAAAACAATCAGTATTAAGATCTATACCACATTTTTCTAATGATTGACCTTGAGCTTTGTTGATGGTGATCGCAAATGCTAATCGAATTGGGAATTGCAATCTTTTAAATTGAAAAGACAGATCCGTTGGAGTCATGGGAATGCGAGGAATAAGAACAGCCTCACCCTCAAAATGCCCTGTCAAGATTGTGGCCTCTATTACCTTTTCCATTGTTTCTTTTACGGCAAGTCGCGTGCCATTGCAAAGCTTCGGTGGGTTTATGTTACGTAACAATATTATTGGTACGCCTATTTTTAGTTGTAGCACGTGAGGTGGAAACCCGGAAAGATCCACGGAATTTAAAAATTAAGATGGATAATTAACGCCTCATTTGGTTCCAAAACTGTGTCGACTGACTTGTAAAGGACTGCCTGGTCTCGAATCTTGGTCAAAACAATATTGTTGATTTCGTGGACGTCTATATTTTTGGGTGCAAGAATCGCTCTTTCACTTAGCCATTTATTATTTTTATAATTATTTAGAATATTCGGAAATACTTTTTCAATCAATTCATTTTTGGACGTCACTAAATTACAGAATTCAGCAGGTAGTTGTATACGTCCTGAAATTGAGTCTGCAGGGGTTGATCTAGGTATTATAGGTAATGTTTGCCTGAAATATCCCGCAACCAATATTAATGTGCTGCCAAAGGGTTTCGAATTCCCTCGCAAATACTTCAAACATTGATCCAGAGCCTCGAGCGATTTTTTGTGTTCCATTGTGCACTCGTCCCAAATAATAAGTTTGCATTGCTGCAATACTTTACCCATCCCAGATGATTTGGAAATATTGCACGTGGGAGTTTCTGTAGAATGCAAATTCAGAGGCAATTTCAAAGCAGAATGAGCAGTTCTTCCACCAGGCAGCAACGTTGCGGCTATTCCGGACGAGGCAATTGCCAACGCTATATCATTTTTTGATCAAATTGATGCCAGAATCAGTTTTATCACAAACGTTTTACCAGTACCTCCTGGCGCATCCAAAAAGAAAATTTCTCCAACGTTGTTATCGACACAGTGCATTATCGTATCATAAATGTCTTTTTGTTCCGACGTTAACTTGGAAATGTTATTTTGTACATACGACAATAGATCACTCGTATTGTAACTTAGTTCACAATCCAATTCTACACATGTCGAAACAGCAGCGGTACGATTAGGTGAAGGCATTCTCAAATCCTGAAGAGGTTTGTTTGCCACACAAACGCACAAATCTTCTATAATAACTAAAGTGTAGCTATAAATTTCTGATATAAAATCAAAAGCAATATCTGACGTCTCTAACCGTTTTCGATGGAGTATATCTTTGGACATTTTCGATTTATATTTTTCCCATAACTCTGTAGGAGCTGAAAGAAATCAAGTTGTTATTATGATTCCAAACAATGCGCGAATTTGACTTGGAGTTGATGTTTCGCACGCGTCATTGATGCAGTTATCCCAGTGTTGGTCATTCTCCAATAAATTCAGAGCTTGGCATGCACTACGGTAAGTGTCATGTATAGTACCGTTTACAGTTCTCAAATACTCAAAGGACGTCGGACCGGGTACAGTCACCAAAAGCAGGCGTAGAAAGAAGCATTCATGTTGATTGGGGTGAACGGTGTAGAGTCTTCCTATCGTGGTATCTTTGAAGATGGTAGGTTTGCCGTCGACTGACTTACCCTGTTTTTGACGTTCAAATACTTTATTTTTAGTATTCCACGTGTAATACGAAGGCACTTCACTATACAGCAGTTTTTTTTTGCAAAAGAATCATTTTTGCATAGCGAAAAGAAAGCAGTTAACTTTTTATCCGTTGGATTCAGGGCTCTTTGTTGCACGTTGGATTCCGAAAAATAAACACGTTGAACATTCTGTAAATGTACCGCTAAGTGAACAACAGCTGGACTACGTTCATGTATCGGAAATGAAAGAATTCGCCCAACAGCTTCATTACTGCTTATGTATCTTCCAGCCTGATATTGTACGATTTTGTCGATATCACTGATTTCGGACTGCAAGCCAAAAACTGCCATGTCACTGCCTTTGTTGCCGTATTTACATATGTATTTGATTGCCTTTACAGAATTACAGTATTCAACGTTTATGTGTGCATTAAATGTTTTTGATAATAAAGGGGAATATGGAACAACCAACTGGTTATCTACTTCGATGGTGGTACCGTTACGCTTCATTATTATTGCTGTTTTACCGCCATCATCAGTAGATCTTCTTCTATATTGTGGGTAACCATCATTGCCAGTAATTGTGCTGGGTACTAAAAGTCGAGGATATTGCTTTGTGCACCTTCCTTTGGCCATGCATGGTGAATTTTCGTTCAATGCACCGCAAGGTCCATGTATCATATTTTGTACAACAATATCATATAACCCCTTATCGACATTTTCATCAGGTATTTCAGCGGAAATCACTTCATCAATTTCATTAGAAGTAATTTTATAATGTAGCCAGATTAGTATATGTGCATGTGGCAATCCTCGTTTTTGCCATTCCACTGAGTACATCCAGCATCGCACTGAGTACATCCAGCATCGCACTGACCCGAACACTTCAAGTTTTACTATGTAGTTTATCAGTGATTTCAACTTTTGCCGGAAGACACGGGCCGTAATGTCATGTCTATGAACCGCCGATTGTCCTTGAAGTAAAAGCTGCTGTATCTCGTCCCAAGATTGATTACATGTAAATGTAATAAATAAATCTGGACGACCACAGAGACGAACATACGCAATAGTATCTTGAGCATATTCATGCATATGACGGAGACTGCCAGCATATGACGAAGGTAAAATCGTTAATCTTCCAACGTTTGTGGTATTACCGCCATTTACAACTGCATCTCACTAATGAATGTATTGTTCAGAGCGGAGCTTGATCTGATTCAGACGGATAAATAGCAAACGTTCTGATTCAATTTTTGCATACATATCAACGATGTATTGGTGAAACAATTGACGGCATTTTAAAATATAATTGTCTTCATCCTGCCGAATCATTAGTCTATAGGAATAATAATGCATTGCACTGCATTTCTTATTCATTTCTTTGTTAGTGGCTGAATTTATCAATTTAATATTAAAGTGATAGCCGTCGGCTCCATCTCAAAAAATGATAAGATATTGTAGGACATCGTAGTATCGATGAGTTTCAGCAATTCTTACCAACTGAGCGTTTCACTTATGAAGAATAATATCTCGAGGTAAAAACTGATCACCGACCATAACGATTGCCACTTCGTCGATAGTTGGAGCATTGTGTCTACGCACATGTTGGCCAGGAGGCGTTTTTTCAGCGGAAATAACAATTTTATGCGTATCAGTAGCCATCAAATCGATGGTTGTTTTGAACAGACGCACAAAATTATTATTTTCGTGGAAAAGATGTTGCAATTGGGAAACGATTGTCCTCTCAACGTCGGGAGAAATTTCGCAACGTGCATTCAATTCAGAATTTCTATCACTGATGAAGTACGATTGTAGAAATTTATGATTATCGCCTGAGAATGGTAGAAGGGACCCTGCTCTATGATAAATTTGCCCTTTTACTTTGAAAGTAGGCATAAATTGATCTGGATTTTCGATTTGGGCACCAAACGACGTCATTTGGAAACATGAGTTATATTTTCTGATTTTTGATAAAAAAAAAAAAAACGCTTAGATTCTGACGTAGTTCCAGTAAGCAAAGTCTTCAATGGCTCTGGGGGTGCAGCCAGTTGAGGAAGTTTAACTTTTCCTGGGGCGCAACACATTCCCATTGTTTCACCATTAAATTTCGAGGCCTTGCAGTAGGGATAAATTTTAGACATAGTCCCGATTTGAACACATCTACTATAATGATCGACTGGGCTGTACCTGAATGCCATGCGATAATTTTCATGTTGCTCTTGTGATTCCTCGGCACGCTTTCTTTTGGCATTATCTCTTGAAGCCACAAGCCTGTTTTCACGTTGCTCTTGTGATTCCTCGGCACGCTTTCTTTTTTCACTTTCTCTTTTAGCAGCAACTTTTCCTGAGGCGCAACACATTCCCATTGTTTCACCATTAAATTTCAAGGCCTTGCAGTAGGGATAAATTTTAGACATAGTCCCGATTTGAACACATCTACTATAATCATCGACTGGGCTGTACCTGAATGCCATGCGATAATTTTCACGTTGCTCTTGTGATTCCTCGGCACGCTTTCTTATGGCATTATCTCTTGAAGCCGCAAGCCTGTTTTCACGTTGCTCTTGTGATTCCTCGGCACGCTTTCTTTTTTCACTTTCTCTTTTAGCAGCAAGTCTGGTTTCGCATTGCTCTGGTAGTTCCTCGACACGTCTTTGTTGACGGAAATTGCACATTCCTAATCTGGCATTATCTCTTGAAGCCGCAAGCCTGTTTTCACGTTGCTCTTGTGATTCCTCGGCACGCTTTCTGTTCTTACTTTCTCTATCAGCCGCAAGCCTGTTTTCTTGCTGTTCTTGTGATTCCTCGGCACGCTTTCTTTTCTTACTTTCTCCATCAGCAGCAAGTTTTTTGGCATAGACCCTTTGAGCAGCTTCCTTGGCTGTTGCCATTGTAGGTTCTTCAGTCATTTTACAATTAAACATTTTTCCGTCCACGATCTTCTTACAATTAAAAATTTGTCTTTGAAGGATTTTCTTAAATACATTTAATGACGGCTCCAATTTCCCCGACAATTACACTGTTGAGGAGATTGGACCACAAGGATGGTTTTTTTGAAATTGATGGTGAAATATTTTTGGAAGTTCATGACTCAGTAAACGATTTTGTTCTCCCATGAATGAACAAACCGGTGCTTAGGGATTCGTTGAGTCTCTATAATTCATCTTTGATAGAGGATGGGAGTATGCACTGGACACCTTCAAAACAAAAGCCTATTGCCGTCCTTATACATATATATATATATATATATATATATATATATATATATATATATATATATATATATATATATATACGTATATATATATATATATATATATATATATATATATATATATATATATATATATATATATATATATATATATATATATATATCTATCTATATAAAAATAAGTTGTCTGTCTGTGGATGTGTGGATCAGGTGACGTCACCTGAAAAAACTGGATCAGGTGACGTCAAAACTGAAAAAACTAAAAAAGGCAAAAACTACAAAAAAAACTAAAAACTAATAAAAAAATAAAAAAGCTAAAAAACTAAAAAAACTAAAAAAAGGCAAAAACTACAAAAAAAACTAAAAACTAATAAAAAAGCTAAAAAACTAAAAAAACTATAAAAAGGCAAAAACTACAAAAAAAACTAAAAACTAATAAAAAAATAAAAAAGCTAAAAAACTAAAAAAACTAAAAAAACTAAAAAAAAGGTAAAAAACGAAAAAAACTAAAAACTAAAAAAAAAGGAAAAAACTGAAAAATAAGCTAAAATAAAGGTAAAAACCAATAAAAAACTAAAAAAAAAACTGAAAAAACTAAAAAAAGGCAAAAACTACAAAAAAAAACTAAAAACTAATAAAAAAAGTAAAAAAGCTAAAAAACTAAAAAAAACTAAAAAAACTAAAAAAAGGTAAAAAACTAAAAAAAATAAAAAATAAAAAAAAAACTAAAAAAAAGGAAAAAACTGAAAAATAAGCTAAAATAAAGGTAAAAACCAATAAAAAACTAAAAAGAAAAAAAGGACAAAACTAAAAAAAATTTTCATCTAAAAAACTAAAAAAAACTAAAAAAGGTAAAAACTAAAAGAACTAAAAAAGAAAAAAATAAATGACGAAACTCAAAGAGAAAGCGACCAGGACAAAAGGAATGTTCGATTAGCAATCAACAAAGCACCGGGACACAGGGAGTATAAATGACGACCAGGACATAAGTAAAAAAAAAAAACTATCTATATATATAAAAATAAGTTGTCTGTGGATCTGTGGATCGTGGATCAGGTGACATCACCTGAAAAAACTGGATCAGGTGACGTCAAAACTGAAAAAACTAAAAAAAGGCAAAAACTACAAAAAAAACTAAAAACTAATAAAAAAAATAAAAAAGCTAAAAAACTAAAAAAACTAAAAAAAGGCAAAAACTACAAAAAAAACTAAAAACTAATAAAAAAGCTAAAAAACTAAAAAAACTAAAAAAAAACAAAAACTACAAAAAAAACACCGGGATACAAATGACGACCGGCAGGGACACAACTACAACGGGGACACCGGGGGAAACAGGGGGATATAAATGACGACCGGGACAAAAAAACTAAAAAGAAAAAAAAAACTAAAAACTAATAAAAAAACTAAAAAATCGAAAAATCTAAATAAGCTAAAAAAGAAAAAAAAGGAAAAAAATAAAGGAGAAAAACAAAACTAAAAAACGAATGTATATACAGACCGGGACACCGGGATACAAATGACGACCGGGACACAGGGAATATAAATGACGACCGGGACACAGGGACACAACTACAACGGGGACACCGGGGGAAACAGGGGGATGTAAATGACGACCGGGACACCGGGACAGGGAATGGTCGATTAGCAATCACCATCAACAAAGCTCAAGGGCAATCATTAGAATCATGAGGTATAGATCTGAATACAGATTGTTTTCCCATGGACCATTATATGTTGCATGTTCAAGAGTCGGTAAACCTGACAATCTATTTATATGCAAAGACAATGGGACAGCAAAGAATGTTGTATATTCGCAAGTTTTACGTAGTTAAAACCATATATATATATATATATATATATATATATATATATATATATATATATATATATATATATATATATATATATATATATATATATATATATATATATCTATATTCACAGGTGGGACATAGGAACACAACTACAATGGCGCGTATCTATTATGGCGCGTAACGACTTACGCGCGCGGGGGGGCTTGGGGGGGGGGGGGCGCGAAGCGCCCCCACCAACTAGGTGTTGGGGTGGCGCGAAGCGCCACCCCAACAGCTAGTATATATATAAAAATAAGTTGTATGTATGCATGTTTGTTTGTTTGTGGGTTTGCATATGATGTCTTTATAAGATGACACTACAGACTGGGACACAGGGAATATAAATGACAACTGCAACAATGAAAGAGAAATTACAGACCGGGACACCAGGACACAAATGATGACTGGGACACCAGGACACAGGGAGTGTCCTTGTTGTATGTTTGTTATGTTTGTTGTAAGTTGTGTATGTAAGTTGTATGTTTGTTATGTCTGTCGATTGACGTTATGTCGTCATGAAATTACTCCGTGTATGAAACGTCTCGCTCTTTACGCTAAAGTTTTACTTTTTCTCTCAATTCTACTTTATTAAACAGTTAATAACTTTAGCGTAAAGAGCGGGACGTTGAGGGAGGAGCAGCCCCTTTCATACATGGAGTAATTTCTGTACGTTTTAAGTTTTAATGTCGCTCCTTACTTTCAGTTAAAAAAGACTTGTTTTTTATTTAATTTCTTAACGTTTTTGAATTAATGCATGTTTTTATTTTGGCTCTCCGCAAATGAATAATTAAAACGAAATTTGCATATTAATTTTTTTGCTATATGGCTTTCTCTTAGTTTTGATCAGACGATCTTGAGAAAAAGGGTGGGAGAGGAGGCCTAGTTGCCCACCAATTTTTCGGTTACTTAAAAAGGCAATTATAATTTAATACGTCACTCTTTATACTAAAGCTTTAATTTTGTCCCAATTTTTTAAAATTGACCCCTGAATCACAAAGGCTGTAGAGTAAATTGTTGAAATTACTAAAAATCTTTAGCATAAAGAGCGAGCTATTTAGGAAGAGATGGACCCCCATATGCGTAATAATCTCTGTTCGTTTTAAGTTTTAATGCTGGTTCTTACTTTCAGTTGAAAAAACTTTTTTATATTTATTTGTTCATTGTTTTTTTTTAAATATTGCTAGAAAATCCTGCGCCCCCTTCATGGAATTTCTCTTCTCCCATGACAAATTCCTCCAAGGGGAGAATATTTAATATCCTTGAATATTCTTGGGAGGCCCGTGCCTAGGGCCAACCTTAGACCCTATTTCAAAGGGAGAGGATTGAGCTGCCACATAAAATGCTTGGAATACTTTAACGGGATACACAATCATTCAGTGCTATTATGTATTGGGATTTGGTTGAACATTGTGACATTGTGACAAGCCCCAGCGCTATTCGAAAATCTAAACTTTGTGCTCACCAATCAATAATAGTCTAAGACCTATATCAGCTTAATAATACTGTCAAACTAAATTAATTTTAGGGATTACCTCAAACAAATTGACATGCATGAGAGGTGTAGCATAAGTGGGAGACAGTAAAAACGGCAATCAAAGGGGTAAAGCTACTAACCTTGACTTGATGCCCATTTAAATGGACAATCTGTCTTGGCTTTTTCTACAATTGGCCATGACTTGACTTTTCCCACAACTATTCCCTTTTCAATTCAAAAATCAACGGATTTTTTTTGTTGATTTTTGAATTGAAAAGGGAATAGTGCACCTCTCATGCATGTCACTACATAATGCCGAACTAGAGTCAACCTTGTTGGAGGATCTCCCCGGGAAACACACGCTGGTTGACAGTAGTTTACTTGAAATTTTCAACTATACTTGAAAATTTTCCTCTCATGCATATCACTCCACAATGCGGAACTAGAGTCAACCTGTTGAGGTTGTACCCTGCCTTTTTTCAAATATAATAGAAAATTTTCAGTTATAAGTGAAATGCATGTCACTCCACAATGCCAAACTAGAGTCAACCTGAATTGAAAAGGGAATAGTTGTGGGAAAAGTCGTCATGGCCAATTGTAGAAAAAGCCAAGACAGATTGTCCAATTAAATGGGCATCAAGTCAAGGTTAATTTTACCCCTTTGATTGCCGTTGTTACTGTCTCCCACTTATGCTACACCTCTCATGCATGTCACTACACAATGCCGAACTAGAGTCAACCTTGTTGGAGGGTCTCCCCGGGGAACACACGCTGGTTGAACAGATCACGGTTCTCGCCATATTTTTCGATCATGGGTTCATGGCATCTTTATCTACCATATATTGACTACAGTAATCTCTCTCAAATATAAAAAAACCAACTTCATTCTATCCTTATAAATAAATTCAATAATCAGTGATAAAAAAAAATCTTAAAGTAAATAGTTGTTTGTTTGATGTTGATATGGTGGGCTCATTTTTCTTTTTCTTTTTCCAAATAAGTTGCCGGTCATCGGTTATCCTCGCTTGCACACTATTTTTTGTTTCGTTTTTGGGGTTGATCTTTGCCGAGTGTCGTTTGTTTTGTGGGTGGGTTCCCGTCTAGTGGTGAGTTAAAATTATATAAATTATATTTATTTTATGCATTTTTTTATTTTTTTTTGTCAAATAGGTGTGCTATGTTGTTATACCGGGTCTTTGTCAATCGACCTTGTGTCTCCGGCTTGACCCTTTTTTTCGATTGTATGTGTTGTACAGAAGTTTAAATAAAAGTCTTGAATCTTGAATTCTTGAACAAATACATCTTCTCTGCTAGAATGATTGATATGTACGGTAGATAACCGCAACATTATATTTATGCTTACGGTATGACAAGAATATCATGTTGAGTTATCAAAAGTATCTGAAAAGATTTATGTTATTCACATTCTACTAAAGCGATCAGCTTCTAATGCACGTGAAACCCGGTTTTACATAGGGTAGGTCAGGTTTGAATCGGAAACAAGCGACCAACACAAAGAGTCTTGTATTTCAAGGCAGTAAAGGGACTGCAAAGAGACACAAATAGTTATTGTCTTTATTGGGCAGTCATCTCCTTTCGAGGGTGAACTGCTATCGCTTCGAATTCTTGCTACTAGCATGGCTGTTGTCGAGAATGTGAATGCCGACAAAGCAGTTGAAGTCGGGAAGAAGATTCTTGACGGAATGGTTCGGAAATCTTTGAAGGAGCACTCGTTCAAACAGAAGGATCAAGTAGTCCTTATGACGGCGAAGCGAAAAATGGGGGAGAAATCTGCTGTTTAGACCCTTAATTGCTATTTCAGCGTCTACCATCCACAATACTAAATATTGACGGATAATCTTCATTTAAAAATGAAATTTGTTCCAATCCTGCGTCACTTTTTGATGATTGTGGCTCGTTACGAAATCCAAATAAACCAGAGCTAGCAAAAGCTATCAAGCGACTTTCAGAAGCTAATACTATTGGGGAAAAACATAGTCTGAACTGCACCTACTTCTTAGCCGGGGGTGCTTTGCCTTGGGCGAAGAAAGAAACATATTCGGAGATCTTTGACCTATACCGGAACTAAGTTTCGGCCAAATATGCAGATGCCATTATTGTCATGGATGACATCTCTGACATTTGTCTGCTTCGACAAAAGATATGACTCATCTTATGCGAAACCGTGTTACTAGTCAGGAAGCACTGTTAAGCCCAGAAAATAGACTGACCACCAAAAAAGGGGAATTTCTTTTGTGCAAAAAGAATAAAGCCCATTTTGTCAACGTATATTCTGATTATTTACAAAGCCAAGGTCTGAGAACTATCCAAGCTAAAGCTGATGCTGACTTTCTTACTGTTCTTACTGCGGTTGAGTGTTCGAAGACTTCGTAAACTGTAGTTATCGGCGACGATACCATCTTGTTGGTGCTGTTACTTTATAATTTTATTCCTGAGCACCACAAGGTCTACCTGCACAGTGAGCCTAAGCCAACCACTTCAGGTGCAACTTATGACATCGAAGCAATTGTTAAGAAAATTGGGACTGAAACCTGCAACTGCTTCCCTTTGCTCACGCAATTCCTGGCTGCGACAAAACTTCCCGTCTACACGGACTTCGCAAAGGGATTGTTGTTAGACAATCCCTTTGCGTTTGAGAGACAATGAATAGGTTAGAAAAAATGCCTCAACGTTTTTTTTCCAATTGATATTTCGAAATAAGAGACTAAAGTAGCGAGGGAGGCTGCATTTTCTATATTTTACGGCGGAAAATCTAATGACAATCTTTACAGTTACCGACACTGAGTCTTTTAGCAGAAAGTAGAAACGTCTACAAATTTCGTCCATCCCCAAGATCTACCTCCTACTTCAGCAACAGTAGAATTTCACTGTGTCCGAACCTATCATCAAGTACAAGATTGTATTGAACTTCAGAGCCTGTCCTTGATCCTGATAATTGGGTATGGAGACTTAAGAACGGCATGGTGTGCCCTATCCTCAAGGATCTTACAACGGCATCAAACTGACATAGAAACGACTTCTTTTCTACAGTAGCAGTCCAATTTTTTCTGTTTGAATTCAACTTCGCGTAATGTTGCTCTCAGGTCTATATCGACGCTTGATTTATGGGCGGGAGGGAGGACTGAACATAACCGTTTAAAAACAAAAACAAAGTCATTATTCTTGATCTACGTACCAGATGTACCTATTATCTACTTTCTATATGGGCAAATTAGTTTGTTTTTAAGAAGTCGTCATTTTAGAAGAAAAGACGAAAAACGGTAAATTTCGCCTCGTCCGATTTTGCTGATTTTTAAATGTTGCAGTTAATTATTTTCCGGCTCGAATGGTACCAAAATCAAAACTATTGCAATTTATTTGAGGTTAAACCTTAGATTGACTGTACTAGAGGCAGTCTTTAGCACCTGCATCTGATAATCAGGGTTATTTAAATGAGGAGGGTAACCGGGACAGCTGCCCTTGGCACTGTGGCTGGGATTTATCGTCTGTGATGGAATTTTTCATTTTTATTAACCTTTTTTGCTTATATTTGAGTCAGGAGGGGGTGCTGTAATAAATTTTTCCCCTGGCACCTCGAACCCTAGGAACAGCTCTGCTGATAAAAAGGGGTGCTTATGAGCTACATAGAGCATGCTTTATTAATTTGTCTTTTCACCAAAGCTTTGAAACATTTCGTGAATATTATAATCCTTGTATTCCTATATTATAATCCTGTATATTAAAATCCTTGTATTCAAGTCTTCTATAAGGCCCAGCTGTAAAATTATTCATATTGGAACGGGGAGTTTTCTGATCTTATTCATATCTATGTCATTTACTTTGATACATGAGTCTTGTAACTATATATATATATATATATATATATATATATATATATATATATATATATATATATATATATATATATATATATATATATATATATATATATATATATATATATATATATATATATATATATATATATATATATATATATATATATATATATATATATATATATATATATATATATATATATATATATATATATATCCGTTTTTATTCTAGTTTTTTGTGCCCCTGCTGTTTTTTATCTTTCTGGTTTTGCTTTCCTCCTTCGTAAGAAGGATACGAAGAAAATACGCTCAGGATATTTCAAGTGCACTATATTTCTGTTGCATTTGCCTCGGTGGTACTGAAACCATAGAATCGTTTCTAAATCTGGTATTGTTGATGCGCCTTCGCGACTTAAACAAATATCTGCAGATTTATGTTTTAAAACTCAGCAAATTATTGGTGTTTTTCACCCTGTTTGGTCATTTTTGGATCGAGTTAATCTATTTATGATGTATTATAGAACCGTATGTTTATGGGTTTTTTTGTATGCTCTCTACAGTTTTTCCATTTTATTTTGTGGTATATAAATAAATAAATACACATATGCATATACATATATATATATATATATATATATATATATATATATATATATATATATATATATATATATATATATATATGTAATACAATTTAGTATTTTAAAATTTAATGTAATTACATTCTATTTTTAGTCCCGACTGGAGCACAGTTTTTGTTGATATTGGTTATGGATTTTTACTCGAGTTGACACCAGAGGAAACCCTGAAGTTTGCAGCCAAAAAAATTGAATTACTGGAATCGAGAGTGTCGCAGGAATCAAAGAATATCGCAAGACTTAAAGCAAGAATAAAAATTCTAACGTTTGGCCTGGGACAAAAACATGGAATGAATCTTGATCTCTTAGCCGATTCAAATTCGCCACGTCAAATGATATAGCACTACGTATTTTATTAAATTTTGATTTTATTTGTATTTTCATACTATACAAAGAAATCATATCAAACTACAAAGAATCAAATAGTTCGTGGTAACGAACTGTAGTAAGGAGCGACCCGGCTCAATAGTAAACGAAACTCTAAAAGACGAAATTTTGATGCTAAAATATACATCAAAAGAATCAGATTTTCATGCTGATTTTAAATATATAAGTTTCATCAAATTTAGTCTTTGTCATCAAAAGTTACGAGCCTGAAAAAATTTGCCTTATTTTAGAAAATAGGGGAAAACACCCCCTAAAAGTCACAGAATCTTAACGAAAATCACACCATCGCATTCGGTGTATCAGAGAACCCTATAGCAAAATTTTAGAGCTCATATTTACAAAAATTTGGAATTTCGTATTTTTTGCCAGAAGACAAATCACGGGTGCGTGTTTATTTATTTTTTTTTTTTTTCCCAGGGGCATCGTATCGACCAAGTGGTCCTAGAATGTCGCAAGAGGGCTCATTCTAACGGAAATGAAAAGTTCTAGTGCCCTTTTTAAGTGACCAAAAAAATTGGAGGGCACCTAGGCCCCCTCCCACGCTCATTTTTCTCCAAATTCAACAGATCAAAATTTTGAGATACATTTGTTCCGCATAGTCAAAAACCATAATAACTATGTCTTTGGGAATGACTTACTCCCCCACAATCCCTGGGGGAGGGGCTGCAAGTTACAAACTTCGACCAGTGTTTACATATAATAATGGTTATTGGGAAGTGTACAGTCGTTTTCAGGGGATTTTTTTGGTTTTCGGGGTGGGGTTGAGGGGAGGGGGGCTAAGTGGGAGGATCTTTCCTTGGAGAAATATGTCATGGGGGAACAGAAATTCAATGAAAAGGGCGCAGGATTTTCTAAAATTACTTTACAAAAAACAATGAAAAAATAAACATGGAAAAGTTTTTTCAATTGAAAGTAAAGAGTAGCATTGAAACTTAAAAATTGGAGGGCAACTAGGCCTCCTTCCCCACCTCTTATTTCTCAAAATCGTCTGATCAAAACTAAGAGAAAGCCATTTAGCCAAAAAAGGAATTAATATGCAAATTTCATTTTAATAATTTATGTGTGGAGAGCCAAAATCAAACATGCATTAATTCAAAAACGTTCAGAAATTACATAAAAACTAGTTTTTTAAACTGAAAGTAAGGAGCGACATTAAAACTTAAAACGAACAGAAATTACTCCGTATATGAAATGGGTTGTCCCCTCCGCAATCCCTCGCTCTTTACGCTAAAGTTTGACTCTTTGCCACAATTCTGCTTTTTAAAACAATTAAAAGCTTTAGCGTAAAGAGCGAGGGATTGTGGAGGGGACAACCCATTTCATATACGGAGTAATTTCTGTTCATTTTAAGTTTTAATGTCGCTCCTTACTTTCAGTTAAAAAAACTAGTTTTTTTATGTAATATCAATAAGAGTAATAAAATACTACAAAGAATATCAATAGGAGTAATAAAATACTTTTCTTTTTATTTTTGTAAATTCGTGTTTCTAGTGAACAGTAAACCGAAGAACGTTCAGAATATTAATAAACAAAAGATTTGTTGCTAAAAAAAACACTTCAGAAGAGATGCTTCATTTGAAAACCACACAATGAAATTCAAGTTCAACACAGCAAGTAGGCGTCCTCTAAATTGTTACAATAAGAGACAGTATCAAAGATAGGATTAGAAGAGAAAACTGTGTATTTACTGAAAACTTTTTGTGAAGCATTCAAATAAGCACAGTTTTAGATTACCAGACCAGCAATCTGCGAGTAAGCCCTTGTTAGCTGTTGCGGAGCTATAAAAGAGAAAAACAAACAAAATCTAGCATGCAAAAATAAGCGTAATCTTTTAAGCTTCCTCGTTACTAGATCCTCCACGCTAGGTAAGGATCTTAAGTTCTATATAGATAGGTGCTATATCAATGATAGATTTCGCATTGCAACACTAATAGACCATTTAGGTTCACTTAGCGTGGCGTGCCACGCTACGTGAACTCAAATGAACCTAACTTGAATGAAGTTATTTGAAAAAGGGGTGTGTTTGTATGTTGGCTGCAGGTTTGATTCGATTGGTGGGAACTGCGGAAAAAATACAACCTTGGGAAAAAACTTTTGCTTCGTCGATGTATTGTATCACAAAAACTGTCTTCGAGATTTTTTTTTGATATCATAAAAATCATTTGGTGTAGATGTGATTCATTGATAATATGTAGTTATTGACGCAAACTCATTTGATGATTATATAGTTCTTCTTAAATACTTCTTAATTAAAATATATTGTCTGTTCCTCAAGTCTAATTTAAAAACAGTCACAAATCGTTTTACATTTTCCGAATCAGTAAATAAGTACACTGTGCCCCCACTGTAACCATCACCTTTAGTGGTTAAACATCTTCTTTTCTTTATCGATATATAGCGATCATTGGACTTAGAAACTTGGGAATTCAACTGTTTATTCAGAATATAGGGCACACGAGTTATTATTTTCATATCAGCACTAAGTAGATGACTTTGCAAAAAAAAAGAAAATACAATAAAATTCGAATAACATAATTTTAGATCTAAACTTGAACTATAGATGTATAATTTCAAGTTATTATTTTATTCTAACCATACCGAAACATACGGTTTGTTTATTTTACACGACAGACCAACTCTTTAACCAATCATTCAATCCTAATATAGTTGTATGATGTAGATGGCATCATATTTTGCTCAACAAATAGATTAGTTCAAATTTTGTCCTTTAATACCTAGTTCAGCAAATAATACCATAGTTCAATAATCTTCAGGCCATTCAAAACTCAACGTAAAACTTGAACTCCCCTCTCCTTCTTATCGGAGCAAAAAATACCACAAAATATACACTTTTAAATTATAACGGTTAAAAGAGATCTTTTTCTCAGTTGATTTTCCAATATCCTTTTCATTCAACATTTTGGACACTGCCTTTCCATCTACTCTTTGTAATTGTCCGGTATTACTACATCGTCTAAAATTTGCAGTCGGCGAGGAGTTAGCATATCATGCATAGCATATTCATAAGTCCATGCTCTAGCAATCTGGATAAAACGATTTCTGTCATTTGTATATAGTTTACCAATATCTGGCTCCATACATACCTAAAAATAAATTTTGAATAAAACATAACGAACATAAACCCATTAATCAATAAAGCTTTCCTTTTCATGCCAAGATCTTCAGGTGTCAGCAGGTACGTCGTTTAGGGGGAGGGCTGTCCTCCCCTCCAATAATTTGGAAAAAATATTATACAGGCCATGCCCTTTGACTATCCAGATATGAACCCCTCTTGCCTACCCCCAATAAAAATACTGGATAGTCGCCCCTGGATCTCAGTTCTCCATAGGTGACAGCGAAGTTTTATTACCTAGTCATGTACATCATTACCTGATAAAGAGAACGTTATAAATTTGTCCTCCCGTTCTATAACAGGAAAACAATTGTCTAAATATAATAGCAGAAATTTTCGTTTTTCAACACGAAAGAAAAATATAAAAGGAAAGAAAACAAATTGCAACACAAAAGGACAAATACAGAAGAAAAAAAATAGAAAAAAAATTAAATTAATGCAACTTGTTTTAAAGAAGTGTTGTTTGGAATTTGGTGATTGGTCAATTTTATGCAAGAAGGTTTCTATTGGCGTTTTGGCATTACCCACACATAGAGAAACCAATACTAAACAGATCAAGTAAGAAGCCAAATTTTGTGACAAACCCTTTCCTTTGAAAAAAAAGAAGAAAACAAGTTCTTATTTCTTGGGGAAAAAAAAAACAATAACACCCACGCATCTGTAAATGCACACATGATATAATAACTAAAATTGGTTGGAGTCAAACAAATCAATTAATTATATACCCAAAATCAAGATATGCAGACATACCCTAAAGCTTAGAAAAATAGCAGGAACAGCTCTGTCTAGATTGTAGTACTCAGATACAACAATACCATGATGGACAAATCAAAGGTTCCTTCCCTTTCATAGAAAATGCTATATATTTTGTATTTAAGATTAGACCTTATCTAACTCTAAGGAGCCCTCCTAAAAATAAATTTCCCTACATTCTAATTTATCTATTGAGCAAATATCTACAAATTCTGTACTATGAATGGCAAAACCTTTTGTAACTAAAAGATTGCGCATTTTTTTCACTTTTGAAAATTTTCACTCAGGGCTATTCACAAGAGAATTTTTTACTTTTTTTTCATTCGGTCTGAATGTTTCCATTTGTATTGAATATGCAAATGTGAAAAAATCAATCGGAGATTACGCTGTTAAATCAAACACAGTCATTTATAATTCTGCATTCCACTTAATATGAACATCAACCAGTACTGTCTGCAGATTTTATGCAGTGGTCTCTTGTACTTTTAAAAGATCCATTAAGGATACACCAGCAAAATGCAAGCTAGTTGCCTAAGTTTAATGTAATACATTTTAATGTAAGGAAGAGACTAAAAATTTTAGGACTGATATGTATAATTTCACGATTATTTCATTTTAGAACTATTATATCTTACATTTATTATACGCCTTAACTCTGATAGTATAAGCTCAAACATAAACATCTTACTTCATGTAATTGGTCAGTTTAACACACATCCAGCTGCTAATATGAAAAACAGATACGAATTACTATGCTGCATGTAATGTTCTCTCTGAATATATTTTACAAGTTTTTTGGTTTTCAAATACTGACAAGGCAGCATACATTTTCGCCTTTTCTATGCCAGAAGCCTAAAGGAAAGCGAGTATATCCCACGTAGAGATTATGTACAGCTATTAGTTTTCATTAAAAGGTGACGAATTTTTATATGTAGGATGGTAAGTATACCTTGTTCTGGATTCAATTGCAACTGCACCCCCTACAATTGAACTTCCGTGCAACTGAATCCTCGAGTAACTGAACCCCATTTAAATGAACCCCGTGTAACTCAACCCCATTTAACTGAGTCCCTGTGGATCTGAAACCTCTTGAAACTGAATCCTCGTGCAACTGAACCCCCTCACTCAGTTTTTCAGTATTCTTTAAATATGAGACAATATCATGGGGTAAAACGCAAGTTAGAATCTTTACATGTTCAACCTTGTTGGAATTATTTGTTGTTTTTTTTTAAGTCACGCTTTAAATGCCTGCCAAGATCATCCGTAAAAAAGCTCTGTTTTTTTTTTTTTTTTTTTTTTTTTTTTTTTTTTTTTTTTTTTTTTTTTTTTTTTTTTTTTTTTTTTTTTTTTTTTTTTTTTTTTTGTCGACACTGATATACTCCAAAACAAGAATTTGAGAGAAATTTTCCAGGAACAGATAAACACTACACCGGAGAGCTAAGAATTTCACAATGTGGAAGATGGATGGAATAATTTTAGGAAAGTAGTTTGTAAAGTCGCTGATGGTATCTCAGGGGAGAAAGTTACACAGCTATTAATGAAACAAAATTCATGTTTAATAGAAAGGAGGAGGGGCCTGTACAAGAATTATTTCAGCGGTAGATCATGTGAAGATAAGAGGAATGTAAAGAAAGTGGAGAAATCATTAAAATATGTATTAATCTTGAAATGATAAAATATTGAATTAATACTGGTACGCCCTTTTGCAACTGCATGCACATGGTTCTTTGATTTAGTTCAACTTCTCCTTCATCATTCCCTGAACATTTTACCTTCATACCCTTAACATTAGTATTAGCCGTAGTACTCTTAGTAGTAGTAGCAGTCACAGTAGTTGACGTAGTGGTGGTAGCGTGCATATTTCCCCTTTTGGTCGGTTGATAATTCCACTCATCGTATCCTACAAATTTCCACTTAATACCCTAGGCCGTTTCTGGATATTGCTGGTGTGCCCTTTTTACAGGCTACATGAACATTGTCTGTTTCGATTTAGCTCGACACTCCCCTTATAACAGTTTTACCTTAATACCCTTACATTTTTTTAAATCTAAGAATTAAAAGTACCGTTCCCCTTTCCAAATCCCTAATCTCATATGTAAAAATCGAACAAACTGTATAAACTACAAGCCCTTACCCAAAGGTTGTGGGGGTCTTCTTATCCCCAGAAGTATAGTTGTTGAACTTTTCAGCTATGTTGAACAGAAAATCCCTCAAGTAGAAAATCCCCCCCCCCCCCAAGAAAAAAATGTATACTCCCAATAACAAATACCATACGTAAACAATGGGCAAATTTTTTAATTTAAAGACCTTTCCCCAGTAACTGTGGGAGGTCATATCATCTGCAAAGGCATAGTTATTGGTCCTTTAAGCTATGCTGAACAAAATAGTGATCTCTAAATTTTGATCGGACAACTTTGAGAAAAAAGAGGGGGTGAGATGGGGGGCTAGTTGCTCTCCATCTTTTGGGTTAACAGGGCACTAGAACTTTCAATTTCCGATCAAATTAGCCTTTTCTCGATATTTTAGGACTATTGGTTCGATACAATCACCCCTGGAAAAAAAAAATTAAAAATAAACACGCATCCGTGATTTTTCTTTTGGCAAAAAAAAACACACAATTGCACATTTTTCAAGATGGATCCTTAAAATTTCTACAATACAGTTCTTGGATACGCTGAGTCTGATGATGTCATTTTCAATAATATCCCTTTACTTTTAGAGTGTGTTTCTTCTTTTTTTCAAAAATCAGTCAAATTTTCTCGGGCGCGTAGTTTTTGATGGGTAACACTAAACTGAATCAATTTTAGATATCTGGAATCAGCAAAACAAACCAATTCTTTTGATGTATCTACTGATATCAAAATTCTGTTTTTTAGATTTTCGGTTACTATTTAGAAGTATCGCTCCTTACTTACAGTTCGCTAGCACGAACTGTTTGAAAAGAGGGCATGTTTGGTTATGAATTGGTTGTTTTAATGGTCGGTCTACAGAACGACTGATGGTATCAGCCGTCATATCGTTCGGAAAATGTTTGGAGGTATCTTCGACTAAATCAAATGACACTATGTACATCCATTTAAAAAAAAAAGGCGTATATGCAATATGTCTAGAACAGCTGAGGGTATTAAGTAAACTGTCAGGCATGTTGAAGGGAATGTTGAAAAAGTTTGGAGTACAACCAGTCCCCCTCCCATGCCCTTTTAGGTACAATCTCTCCAAAGACATCTGATCAAAATTCATTATCTATATTTATAAAGTGCAGGAAAGATCTGATTCATCTGAAAAAAGGATGAATAAATATGGCTTTAATGGTTTGTGGCGTCCAATTTTCTTTTTCTTGTGACAACAAAACAGTGCTTTTTTTTATGAATGATCCTGATAGGCATTTATATCTTTACTTAATATCTGTAGGATTCTGAAAAATTGAGCACGGGGGTTCAGTTGCACCGGGATTCAGTTATACGACGATTCAGTTAAATAGAGTTGACTTGATCGGGGGCTCAGTTGCACGAGGGGTCAGTTACAACAAGGGCTGGTTGTACGGGGGTTCAGTTACAGGGGTTTAGTTGCTTGGAGTTCAGTTACACGCACACCCTTTTTCGGTCTCACGTTTGGGGAATTCAGTTGGAACTTTTCGTTGCTTGTAGTGGGGCACGTTAGAGGACTTTTATGATTTCGTGTTTGGGAGAAGGGGACACATTATTTTCCTCTAGTTCTCTCAGAGAAGCTTACGATTTTTTTTTTTTTTTGATTTTTTTAAGTGAGAATGGTTTTCTTGTAACAATTGGATTTCACTAACAAGCCTTAAACTTACACTTAGGCTACACACTATACACTTCACTATAAGTGTGTTAGTATATATATATATATATATATATATATATATATATATATATATATATATATACTAGCTGTTGGGGTGGCGCTTCGCGCCACCCCAACACCTAGTTGGTGGGGGCGCTTCGCGCCCCCCCCCCCAAGCCCCCCCGCGCGCGTAAGTCGTTACGCGCCATATTAGTTACGCGCCATTGTAGTTGTGTCCCTATGTCCCACCTGTGAATATAGATAGATAGATATATATATATATATATATATATATATATATATATATATATATATATATATATATATATATATATATATATATATATATATATATATATATGTTTTTAACTACGTAAAACTTGCGAATATACAACATTCTTTGCTGTCCCATTGTCTGTGCATATAAATAGATTGTCAGGTTTACCGACTCTTGAACATGCAACATATAATGGTCCATGGGAAAACAATCCGTATTCAGATCTATACCTCATGATTCTAATGATTGCCCTTGAGCTTTGTTGATGGTGATTGCTAATCGACCATTCCCTGAGTCGCCATCGTCATTTATATATCCCCCTGTGCACCCCGGCGTCCCCTTTGTAGTTATGTCCCTGTGTCCCGGTCGTCATTTATATTCCCTGTGTCCCGGTCGTCATTTATATTCCCTGTGTCCCGGTCGTCATTTGTGTCCCGGTGTTCCAGTCTGTGATTTCTCTTTGAGTGTCCCGGGCGTCATTTATATTCCTTGTGTCCCGGTGTCCCGGTCGTCATTTATATCCCCCTGTGCCCCCCGGCGTCCCCATTGTAGTTGTGTCCCTGTGTCCCGGTCGTCATTTATATTCCCTGTGTCCCGGTCGTCATTTGTATCCCGGTGTCCCGGTCTGTATGTACATTCGTTTTTTAGTTTTGTTTTTCTCCTTTATTTTTTTCCTTTTTTCTTTTTTTTCTTTTTTAGTTTATTTAGATTTTTAGATTTTTTAGTTTTTTATTAGTTTTTAGTTTTTTTGTAGTTTTTACCATTTTTTTAGTTTTTTTAGTTTTTTTTTTTACTTATGTCCTGGTCGTCATTTATACTCCCTGTGTCCTGGTCGTCATTTGTGTCTCGGTGCTTTGTTGATTGCTAATTTATATTATATTTATATTTATATTTTTTATATTTATTAATATTTTTTTAGTTTTCTTTTTCTCTTATTTTTCAGTTTTTTCCTTTTTTTTAGTTTTTTCTTTTTTAGTTTTTAGTTTTTTTTTGTTTTTTACCTTTTTTTAGTTTTTTTAGTTTTTTTAGTTTTTTAGCTTTTTTAGTTTTTTTATTAGTTTTTAGTTTTTTTTTAGTTTTTGCCTTTTTTTAGTTTTTTCAGTTTTTTTTAGTTTTTAGTTTTTTACCTTTTTTTAGTTTTTTTTAGTTTTTTAGCTTTTTTAGTTTTTTTTCTTTTTAGTTTTTTTTGTAGTTTTTACCTTTTTTAGTTTTTTTTCTTCTTTTGTATTAGTGTGAAATAATTCAGACGTCATATGCGGACAAACACGACGTCACTCGACAGACAGACAGACAGACATAACCCACAAACAACTTATTTTTATATATATTTATTCATATTTTTTTAGTTTTCTTTTTCTCTTTTATTTTTCAGTTTTTTCCTTTTTTTTTAGTTTTTTTCTTTTTTAGTTTTTAGTTTTTTACCTTTTTTTAGTTTTTTTTAGTTTTTTTAGTTTTTTAGCTTTTTTAGTTTTTTTATTAGTTTTTATTTTTTTGTAGTTTTTGCCTTTTTTTATTTTTTTCAGTTTTTTTTTAGTTATTAGATTTTTACCTTTTTTTAGTTTTTTTTAGTTTTTTAGCTTTTTTAGTTTTTTTTTCTTTTTAGTTTTTTTTGTAGTTTTTACCTTTTTTAGTTTTTTCTTCTTTTGTATTAGTGTGAAATAATTCAGACGTCATATGCGAACAAACATGACGTCACCTGATCCATCCACAGATCCACACACAGACAACTTATTTTTATATATATAGAAGTTTTTTAGCTTTTTTAGTTTTTTTATTCGTTTTTATTTTTTTTTGTAGTTTTTGCCTTTTCTTATTTTTTTCAGTTTTTTTTTAGTTATTAGATTTTTACCTTTTTTTAGTTTTTTTTAGTTTTTTAGCTTTTTTAGTTTTTTTTTCTTTTTAGTTTTTTTTGTAGTTTTTACCTTTTTTAGTTTTTTTCTTCTTTTGTATTAGTGTGAAATAATTCAGACGTCATATGCGAACAAACATGACGTCACCTGATCCATCCACAGATCCACACACAGACAACTTATTTTTATATATATAGATATATCTATATATATAAAAATAAGTTGTCTGTGTGTGGATCTGTGGATCTGTTGATCAGGTGACGTCATGTTTGTCCGCATATGACGTCTGAATTATTTCACACTAATACAAAATAAGAAAAAAAACTAAAAAAGGTAAAAACTACAAAAAAAACTAAAAAGAAAAAAAAACTAAAAAAGCTAAAAAACTAAAAAAAACTAAAAAAAGGTAAAAAACTAAAAACTAAAAAAAACTGAAAAAACTAAAGAAAGGCAAAAACTACAAAAAGAACTAAAAACTAATAAAAAAACTAAAAAATCTAAAAAACTAAAAAAACTAAAAAAAGGTAAAAAACTAAAAAAAAACTAAAAACTAAAAAAGAAAAAACTAAAAAAAGGAAAAGACTGAAAAATAAAAGAGAAAAAGAAAACTAAAAAAATATGAATAAAAATACAAAAAAATAAAAAAGATAAAAACTACAAAAAAACTAAAACGAAAAAAACTAAAAAAATAAAAGAAGCAAAAATCTAAAGAAGGTAAAAACTACAAAAAAAAAAAGAAAACAAAATAAAAAAATCTAAAAAAGCTTAAAAACTAAAAAAAAACTAAAAAAAGATAAAAAACTAAAAAAAAAAACTAAAAAAAGGAAAAAACCATAAAATAAACTAAAAACTAATAAAAAAAAATAAAAAAAAGCTAAAAAACTAAAAAAACTAAAAAAAAACTAAAAAAGGTAAAACTAAAAGAACTAAAAAAGAAAAAAAAAGAAAAAAAGGAAAAAACTGAAAAATAAAGGAGAAAAAGAAAACTAAAAAAATATAAATAAAAGTAAAAAAACTAAAAGATAAAAACTTCAAAAAAACTAAAAAGAAAAAAGAAAAAAACTAAAAAACCTAAAAAAAGGTAAAAACCAATAAAAAAAAACTAAAAACAAAAAAAGGGAAAAAATTAAAAATTTATTTCATCATAAGTTTTCAACTGACGAAATTACAGACCGGGACATCGGGACACAAATGACGACCGGGACACCGGCACATAGGGAATATGAATGACGACACTCAAAGAGGAAAGCGACCGGGACAAAAGGAATGTTCGATTAGCAATCAACAAAGCACCGGGACACAAATGACGACCGGGACACAGGGAGTATAAATGACGACCAGGATATAAGTAAAAAAACTAAAAAAACTAAAAAAAAGGTAAAAACTACAAAAAACTAAAAAGAAAAAAAAATAAAAACTAATAAAAAAACTAAAAAATCTAAAAATCTAAATAAACTAAAAAAGAAAAAAAAATAAAAAAGGAAAAAAATAAAGGAGAAAAACAAAACTAAAAAAACGAATGTATATACAGACCGGGACACCGGGATACAAATGACGACCGGGACACAGGGAATATAAATGACGACCGGGACACAGGGACACATCTACAACGGGGACGCCGGGGGGCACAGGGGGATACAAATGACGACCGAGACACCGGGACACATGGAATATAAATGACGCCCGGGACACTCAAAGAGAAATCACAGACTGGACACCGGGACACAAATGACGACCTGGACACAGGGACAAAACTACAAAGGGGATGCCGGGGGGCACAAGGGGATATATAAATGACGATGGCGACACAGGGAATGGTAGATTAGCAATCACCATCAACAAAGCTCAAGGGCAATCATTAGAATCATGAGGTATAGATCTGGAATACGGATTGTTTTCCCATGGACCATTATATGTTGCATTTTCAAGAGTCGGTAAACAATCTATTTATATGCACAGACAATGGGACAGCAAAGAATGTTGTATATTCGCAAGTTTTACGTAGTTAAAAACATATATATATATATATCTATATTCACAGGTGGGACATAGGGACACAACTACAATGGCGCGTAACTAATATGGCGCGTAACGACTTACGCGCGCGGGGGGGGCTTGGGGGGGGGCGCGAAGCGCCCCCACCAACTAGGTGTTGGGGTGGCGCGAAGCGCCACCCCAACAGCTAGTATATATATATATATATATATATATATATACTATCTGTTTGGGTGGCGGGAAGCGCCACCCCAACACCTAGTTGGTGGGGGCGCATCGCAACCCCCCAAGCCCCATT